>NW_026606577.1:2425000-2646847 GCF_029890125.1 Rhinichthys klamathensis goyatoka | reverse complement strand
TAAATCAAAAAATGCTGGATAAAAATGTATCTCTTTATAATATTAATTTACACATCATAATATTTGAAACGTAACAATGTTAAAAATAAATAATGAATATTATCTATTAAATACATGCTTGAATAGATAAAAAAAAAATGTAACTGGAAAGTCTGCCTAAATTACTTTTATTTAATTAAAAATAAAATGATTACTCATTTAAGTAATATGATAATCCATTATAGAAAAAATGTGATGAAAACTAAAAAAAAAAAACGAACTAAAGAACTATTTAAAAAAACAAAAGAATAAGCAGAAAGTGAATCTGAAGACAGCGGATTTTCTATCCATAAGTTGCCAAAAAGTTTTTCAACTACACAATCCAGACCCATCTAGTTAGAATCTTTATAACAAGAGCTTCTGAGGAAACCTAATACCTAGAAAAACATGTCTCAGGCCCGGATCCTGATCACCAGAACTGTCTGACCACATAGCACCTGGAAACTCACAGCTCATAAAGCTCTGTGGCAAACTGCGGTTTTCACTCTCCTCCCGGCAAATGACAGTGTGACAAATTTACAGCCTGCGAGGCAGTTAAACACATTCGGCACTCAGCGTTCTGCCTGTCAAACGAGAGCAAGTACGCATCCACCTTTTAGTCCGTTAGAACCGCAGCAGAGCGATTGGAACACACACACACACACACACACACACACACAAAATAACAGTGTTCCTTTCCTCCCTGTCAAAATCACTAAGTTAAGAGCAGCACTGCTCATTAAGGGCTGAATCAATGTTCTCTCTAAGCTGATGCTTCTCCAGCGTAGACCAGAAAAAACGTGTGGACAAAAGACAAAAAACAAAAGCTAAACAAATGGACATTGTTTCTACAGTCCAATTTAAGAATGAAATTAAAGTCATAACAAATCTTGTGGAGACTGGTTCATTCATGAGACAAGGACCGCAATCCTTTAAAGTACAGTAAGAAGAGTTCAAGTTCATAGTGGTACAGTATAAAACTGCAAAAGTAGTGACTGTTTCCAAACATTCAGAAGCCCACAGAGGTCATGCACTTTTTTCAGTCAAAAGCTATCTTTTAGCAGAAAAAAAAACAAAAAGCAATAATGCCACTATATACTGTAACGGATCGACCAATATCAAATAGCTGTCATCGTGCAATAGTAAGCCTATATGCGACTATAGATATAGATATAAAGGACAACTTGATGTGCCCTGAAGAAACTTTAATATAGAACAGCAAAGAGCCAAAAATAAACCATCTGCCACAAAGACTTCAGAAGGCCTCATTAAGAAGGTGTGCAGATCTGTTACTTCAGAGGATAGTGACCTACATACCTAAAATAGAGAACTAGATTCAGTGGTGGCCCCTCGCTCTCTCTCTGTGCTAAGTTGACAACTAAACTGCAGTATCCCACCTTACACACACACACACACACACACAAATGGCCTGCAAACGGTAAGCAGCAACACAACCCAAGCTAAGCTAAAACTACTCGACTCCTTTGCCATTTTGTCCTCCTGCTTTTTTCTTTTTGTGCATTCCCTCTTTTCCATGCCTCTGGCCGTGCTTTGAAACAGCACTCTAGAAGAGAAAGCCGTACGATAATGCCTGTCCAAACATCTCATTCCTGTGACACAAGGTCGTCTAAGTGGGCAACAGAAAAAGGTGAACAGAGGCTTTTCTTAAAGAAAAAGACATTTTACGAGACTCCGGCTTTGGAAGAACAGGTGCCATAGCATCAGACAGACAGGTTGTATAAAAAACTAAATAATGTGAATAAATGTAACCAGCAGGTTTCAGATTGAAAAGAACCAAACAAAAGATACTTTTTGACACAAAAATTTTTTTGACTAAAATTACTGTACACTGAGAAATACCTCAAATAATAAAGCAGACATTCATTAGTACAAATATGTATTGTATATTACAACAAAGCACATTTGATCTATTGCCAAAGTTCCTGAATAAATTACCAAGCAAGTACATTTTTTTAGCTTGAATTGCCCATTTCAGCTAAATATTGTCCATTCATTTAGCTTCTGTGAATGAAATCGCTGCTTAGAAAGGTAAACAAAAGGGCCTCTATATATGATTTATATATATTATATATATATATATATATATATACATTTCTTTAAGATTAATGCACTCTCTGAAAAATATTCTGGCAAAAAAATGAATGAACAAGTTCAGAGATGTCCTTAAATACTGTTACAGATTCAAAACCCGGCAGCCATAAGTATGTAACAGTGCGAGCGGCTCTCCGTACAGTCCTTTCAACAGTTTACGCAAAGTTTCTCACTCTCTGCCAAGTTCAAAGCATGCCGTCGAGTCCCATAACTTCCATAAGCAATACTAGAGGATTTACAAACATTCATAAACGGTCTTTATCAGATCGTAGTCCGTATTTGGTATGTACATGCACACACAGCACCAATGCCTCCGGCCGTGACCCTTTAGCCCAGCTGCAATTCAAAAGCACAAAGCTCCCTTTTCACGAAAACCTGCAGCTCAATGCGAGTGATAAACTGCCTGAGTTGTTTCTCACAGGAAACTGAGTTCTTGACGGTTCAGAGAGGCAAAGAGAAGCCAAACAAAACAGCACAAAAAAGAACATTAAGGACTGTACGATCCTTTGTGTCCATGCAACTTTAGCAACAAAAACCCCCCCAGCATAGTACTCACGCTGAACACGAGTGCCTGGCCTTGTGAAGGAAAGAATCCTACTAGTTCTGGTCCATTTCGTGTTTCGCCGCCACCATAAAAATCTCCCTCCTAGCCGGAGCTCCGGAGACTGGCGAACCAACCCGAGGGCCCCCGGGAAAACTGCCTGCCTCTCGCTGCCTGTCAGGCTAGGAAACCGACTTCTGTGTGGGGAGCAGCTGTTCCCCTCCACCTCCTCCTCCTCCTCCTCCCAACCGCAGCAGTTCTGTACAACCACACAAAAGCGGACGGAACGCGGATGCCTCCTCCCAGCAATCGCACAAGCGCAGATGAGCGGGGCTGAAAGGCTGAGGCTGGTGGTCAGAGAGGCAGGTATTTAGTTCGCACCGTTTTCTAGTTTGTGGACTCGCTGCTTTCTCAAGAGTGGGAGGGGACAAGCGGAAAGATTCTGGGCGAGGAAACGGCACATAATCCCTAACGGCAGAAACTTCCTACTCGCTGGTAATAAGCAGGACATCCCCCGTCCGAGGGAGCAGGAATGCGAGGCCCACTTTCAAAGAGGCCCAGTTACAAACAGGGCACAAAGTCACTTCAGCGTGACCTGGGGGTCAGACACGGCAAGTGTGTGTAAGAGAGCCTGTGTGTGTGTGTTTAAGCAGACATAACCACTAAACAGACGTGTGTCTAGAGTAAGTGCAGCACTGCTGAAAGCAGAGAAGAGAGACAGACAATCATTTGATTTTTAAACTATTAATTATTATATATATTAACCTTCCTAAAATCTTTGAGAATATATGAATTTGCTTTACTCTTCTTGAAAAAACCCTAACCCTTTTTGTGAAAATTGGTCATTTAAACTATCAAAATCAACTTGCTCCACCTCTGAAATGACTTTTCTTTTCAACTGACATCATCAAGCCCACTTATTTTTGTCCTCCACCGCTTTAACTACTCCCACTATCACTTACCACGTTTGTGAAAATGAGCAGTTTACAACATGGAACATTGTGCACTTGACAACAACAACTTTCATTTCCAATGTGACAGATGAACTGCAAGTAATATCAGCTGTGATTTTAAACTCATTCTTGGCATTATTTTATTAACAGACTGCCAAAAGGTACACCAAATTGGATTAAAAATGCAAAATGACCATTTTTATTTGCAAAATGATAAATTGCCACATGCCGAAAATAAACGTGCAATTTAGATTTGCATTCGGCAGACGTTTTTATCCAAACCGACTCGCATTGCATTCAAGGTATGCATTTCAACAGTTCATGCGTTCTCTGGGTATCAAACCCATGACCTTGATGTTGCTAGTACCATACTCTACTGTTTGAGCTACAGGAACACTCTACTTCAAATTGATGAGGTCACGTGATTACATTGTACTGTATCACTGTTTGAATAATGTATAGAGGAATAATGTTTAATGTTTCATTTACTATTTAAAAAACATAGGCAGCATGTAGTATATAGTGTGCAGTATTCAGCTAGCATTCTGTTCTAAACAGAGCCCCATAGCTTTTCACAATCCCATCAATTTTACAATGGATAAAAGTTCTGTGCAAACATTCTCTGTTTCACTTGAAAATACAACACATTACAGAAGTAAGAGGGGCCACCATTTCATGTTAACTATGAGGAAATGTGTTCAGTGTTTTAGTCACCTTCTCCAGAAGCTCTTAATAACTCCAGATATCAGCTGCTGCGCTGGCTGAGTCACCTGAGGAGAGGCGAGCTGAGCATGTGGAGAATTCAAATCATGTTTAACGAGGATGTGGATCTTTTCACTCACGTCACCATTTCAAGTGTCTGCAGCAAAAAATAATAATGAAACGTCAGAAGTCAGAAAATAACATATGACAAATCATTCATTTGTACAGCACAGTGGCCAACTTCTATTGTGTTTATTTGTGCTTTATAAATAAATGAAATTAAATTAAATTCAAACTGGCACTTATTTTATGGCACAAAACTTATTTTAAACATGTGGAGTAACTTAAATAAAGGGAACTTTAAATAATGGGAACTGTAACACTTAATAATTTAAATAACTCAACACTTTAACACTTCGAAACAGTTGAACAAGTTGAAATGTGAATAATTAAATGAGATTACTTTTCAGAATGAAGCATCTACAAATTTTAATTGTGAGATAAAATGACACTTCACAGCAAACAAATACAAAACTACTTAATATACAAAACCATATGTATTTAAATCTGCAGATAAGACCAAAAATAACATAAAATTGGCCTAAATACACTATATTTAAAGACCAATTTAGATAAACTTCTAATATGTTCCAGCACCACTCCTATAGACTGCTAGCCTGACTTCGTCATACTCGTATTCTAGTCAGAATGTGAGTCTGATACTGCTCCATAGATAGGGCTTTGATTATGAGGTGTGTCTTAACCGAACCAGGAAAAAACAACTCTGCATTTAATTGGATAGACCTACAACCAATCAGAGCAACGCAGTAAATGACGTATGTTGAGCTACGCATAGTTGTCAACAGAACTCAACTGCACGCACGCTGGAAGAAGTAGTAAAATAATGAGTGTTGCTTCTTTTACTTGGTCCCCCATGAGTGCGACCAAAGGACCACAGGGTTTTCATTGCGTCCCATCTTCTTAGTGACCATCGGAGCCAGCTGATAAATTAAACTTTTGCCGAGTCCCGTAAGAAGGACGGCCAACACATCTTTCCGATCGACAAATGTCTTGATTGCAGTTCTCTGTTCGTCTTTTAAAATTAATGCGCTGACGATTTCTTTTACAACCGACGCGATTGCGGAATCTATACACCTTTGTTCTCCAGCTGCAGTCATCTTTGAAGGAAATCAGTTCAACCCAAGCACTCTTTGATAACGTGATGATTACGTAACTGCAGATCATCTGTCCATCATCGAATAAAGCCCGCCCGGGCAATTTGATTGGCCCAACGATTTCTGAACCAATCATAATTACTCCTCAATGGATCGAGTCCAGACTGAACTTCCCGACCAAAAAATGTTGTGGGCGGGGTTCGGGCTGGCATCCAGGCTAATAGACTGCAGACTAGATACATTCATTTCAAACCACTTTTTAAAATATTAAGATCCAGAGCTACTTTCTGCTGCATTTGTCAGAATAATATAAATATGGGTTATTCACACTGGAGTCTGCAGAGCAGCGATCTGAAACCCTGATGTAGCTCTCACTAAAAGATACAGCTTTGCTCACTGACATACCATGCAGGCACTTGACAAGTATTTAAAAACATATCCCTGCAGCCAAGCGTAAAACAACACAAGTTTTTCTATCAAGTGCAAAAAGGAGCAGGAAATCACAAGAAAAGAAAATCTGGACTTATCTTACCAGATCAGATTTTGCCTTACCAAAACCTAGTATGAAGAAAGAACTATCTTTGAGTTGATTTTATGTTAAAAAGTTGGAAAATATACCACAAAAATTAACCCCCTTTGTCCTTTGTTGATCAAGGTGTTCAGCATACCAGTTTCTACATGAAATTACCATACAATGATACCTCCATTGACATTAAGTCACAGCAGATTATTTTTATAGAGATCAAGAAGAGATTTATGGTTTAGGTTTATTATTTTTATAAGATCCAAGTCAAGATATATCTATAAACTAGGATGTTCAGTAGTGGTTGATTGATCCAAGTTTCAATGAAAGATGCATATAGAGAGCAGTGTGCTTTATAAAACACATACAAAAAGCTGCAGAAATGAACACTTATTTTACACAAAATTAATTCTAAATAGTACTCAATATTTTTTTTTCGAAAACAGGAAAATGCACATTATTCAGTCAGGGGGCTGAAAGACTTGAAATTGACTCAAGGGGAAACTACCACTTAAACTGGCAAATGGGCACAGATCTTGGCCGATGCCAATATAAAGAGTGTCTCTAGTGTCATTTGGTGAAGAATCGATTGCCATCTATGCATCTGAAAAAGAGAGAGAGACAAAAAGAGAGATTGACGGCATGTCAGAGGTAAGTGAAACTCTGGAACCCGTCCAGGATTGAAATGACCTAAGAGCTATTCATCCATCTCATGGCATATTTCCTGTAATCAGAGAATTATGGTGATTGAAAGTGATTGGTCAGGGTCAGCACTAATGCACAATAAAACCAAATCCTGAGCTGGGAAACATGGGGACCGATCAAAAGGCCCCAACCGTGCAATCCCGTAACCAGGACAAAGATAGTGAAGAGAGATGGCCTTCCATCAGCGATGCCGCTCTGATTCCTGAGGCAGAATCACTCATTTGGAGAGCCAATCAGCCTTTGAAAAGCTTTACGATGAATCTAATTCATTAACGTGTGATGTCACAATGCTACTCACCTGTGATTGGTCGCAGAGAAGACCCATTTGTCGAAACGAGGCCACTGGGGTGCCGCGATTGGCTGTCGGCTCCTGGTAACAGTGTGGCCTGTGCGGAGACAGAGCCCAGCTTGTATCTTATTTGTCGACTGATGGGAATCTTGTTGAGCCAGCTGCGTTTCCATGGAAGAGGCACCTTGAGAGGGTCCCAAAACCACCCCGAGCCCCCCTAACTCTCTAAACCTGACTGCCCCGTCCCAACCCATCTCGCTTTAACCGCGCACCCCGCTGTGCTGTAGTGTTTGCGGTAAAATCACAGTCTCTGACACCCAGACGCTAGCAGTTCGGAGAAAGCATCATTAAACACGATGGCTGGCAATATCACCTCATTTTTCTCGCTCTCGCTCTTATTTTTTTCTCTGGTGGCGGCGTGATTCTTTTCTCAAGCCTTAGCACACTAAAGAGGCGAGCGTTGATTGATATTCAGTTCAGGAAGGGAAAAAAACTCTTGAACAAAAAATATCTTCAATGAATAGCTTTGCACAGAATGTCCTCTTCCGTCGGGTTCTCAGAGAACAGCCTCTGGCTGCCTCAAGGGGCCGTGGATATTTTAGCAGAGGGTTAAGCTCTGTGTAACGGGAATTTAACCCGTCTTGTAGGGGAAAATATATTAGTGCTGCCACGGAAGACTGAATAACGAAAAGATCTTAGTCCCCGCTTTCAGTGCTTTTAATCTCACTACACACTAAATGGGTGTATGTTATGTTCTACTTTATTGGGTACAGACCGACGAGAGTAGGCTTCAGCCTAAGTAATGTCACTGAAGTAAAAGTAAAATGGGTTAGACAGTCTAATATACCCCTCCCTCCTCTGGTCTAATAAAGTAGCTGAGATGCCCCTACTCCTTGACAGCTCTAAAACAAAACAAAAATACAAAGAAGTAAATATGAAATCAAACAGTATTTATTCTTTGTCTCTTTTCTTCTTTCTTGTAATCAAATGTTCAATTCAGGGTTAATGACCACAAAAAAAAAAAAAAGTAAAAAAAAAAAAAATATTAATTGTATGGTCTTTGTGTTTTCTTTTAAACTCACTCTCAATCACTTTAAATGTAAAAGCTCTAATCTTTTCACTTGTACCAAGATAAACCTCACTCAAAAATAAAATACAAAACAAAAACCTTATATAAACACCACTTAGGATGAGTTCTTCGTTTCAAACGGACAGATTCAAATGATCAATAAATCACATTGAAAAAAACAATAATATACACAATGCAATCTCACATATGGAGGAGCACTTACGTGAAATGTCCCTGAACTGTGCTCACTCAGTTCACCTTAGTTCACCTGTGATTCAACAGAATTCTCACAGTTCCTTGGATCAAAAATATATACAAAAAAAAATAATAGATAGAAAAATTGAGGGGAGTTGTCTCGACGTAGCGTGCGTTGAAATTCTCTTGAGGTTTCGTAGCAATATCACTCAAGCTCAATGAAATGTCCCACGAAAAAAAAATGAATGAATCAAAAATAAGTCAGAGATGAAATGTATCACAGGAGGGTAACAAAACTGAGATACCTCACAGAGATGTATCCACCTAAGATGTCGTTGGATGGCAGGGTAACACCAAGTGTTTTAGACTCAAATCTCCTCCGGAAACAACTATGTTCAGCACCAGCTGCGAACCGCAATTCCCATCTCACGTGCGACAACACGTGCAGAACACTTATGTATGTGCGCGTGACCAATACGGTTGAAACGTCCGTTTCAAGAGTGCTTCTCAAACAAAATGAAAGTCCAAAACTTAACAAAAATGTGAAAAATCTCTTAAATCGTCGTCAATCAAGCTAAACTTGTACTTTTAATGCACTCACAGTTCTCGTAGCCTTCACGGAACATTACTGCGTCACTCCAACAGTCCAATGCGATGCGGTTCACGGATCAAAATTCCCAAAAACTACGAAACAAGTGATACGGTTCACAAAAATCACATGATGTCGTCCTTTATCCGACCAAAGCCCAATCAACTTCTGTTTAAGTCCCTTTTTCGAACGAGCTTCTCGAACACGACACAACGCTCACTTTTGTCTGATCCCCCCTCTCATACTCCGCGCTCTTCTCTTCACCAGCACACACTCAACTCCGAAAACCTGTTCACCCGCCAAAATAAAAGTCCGCCAAAAATAATTATTATTTCTAGATAATATATACCCGTTACATTCCCCCCTGCTAAACCCTGCCACTCCATCGACATCTCCAGCAGACTCATCTCTGAAACACAAAAAAACATATTAGGAATACATCACATGTACATGTATAACTCTTTCTCCTAAGACCTTAAAAGTTACAAAACTTTCTGGATCCTTATTTTAGAATGTAATCATTCCTGTATTTCACAGGCATTCTACCCTGGGTTTCCCTCTTCGAACGTCTAAGATTAGGTACCCCCCTAGTGTCAGCCACCAAACTGTCAGAGCCTTCAGATTCCCCATCTTGACCTGTGTCTCCTCTCTCACTCCCAGCTACATTACCCTCCTAGGACATCCATGGGCAGTCTTGCGTCCCGTCCAAACATTAAATAAAATGGGGAGTAACCGGTCGATGAATGAACGTGGCTATTGTAGGCCATCACAAGTTCAGGCAGGTGTGTTTTCCAATCCTTCTTCTTTTCCGCAGGTAACGTTCGCAGCATATCGTGCATCGTGCGATTGAACCTTTCGCACTGCGCATTCCCTTGCGGATGATAAGGACTGGTACGACTCTTGCTGATTCCATACAATTTACAAAGCTCCTTGATTACGTTTGCCTCGAAACATCTGCCTTGATCCGAGTGCAATCGGGCGGGACACCCATAGCAGACAAACCAGTGTCGTACGAGGGCTTTGGCGGTGGTAAGTGCTGTTTGATTTTTCGTTGGAACCCCCACAGTGAACCTTGTAAACATGTCTGTCAGCACTAGAACATTTTCATAACCCCCTGCTGATCTCTCAAGAATGGTGTAGTCCATGGCAAGAACTTCTAGAGGTGCAGTTACGTTGGTGCAAGTCATAGGAGCACGAATCTTAGGGAATACATCCTTAGCTAGGGTACATCTTCGACACTGGGTTACCCATGTTTGTACATCATTGGCCATTGTGGGCCAATAGTAACTCTGTCGCATCTGCTCTAATGTACTCCTGCTACCAAAATGTCCTCCATGTTCATGAACTCCCCCATACACTTTCTCTCGTAAAGACTCAGGCACTACCAACTGCCATATCTCCTCTCCGTCTCTTGGGTCCGTAATCACTCGGAACAGCACTTCATGTCTTAATTTCAAACGCTCCAACTGTCTAGCTAGCTTCTTTTGCTGGGTTTCCATATCCCGGAAACTACGTGTCATTATCCTCCTATTCTCGAATACAGCGTTGTACACAGGCGCTATACAAGGATCCTTCCTCTGTTGCTCTTTGATGGATGGCCAGCTATAACCATCAACACCCTTCCTTATGGCTGCTTGCCTGGCAACTCTGACAACAGACTTGTCAACCGCTTCTTCTCTACCTGGCCACAGGCATGCCCGTACCTCGTCTGATGTCAACCGAATGAAGTCTTTTCCATCGTCCTCCTCCTCAGGTTCCATTCCCCAGGGAATCCTAGAAAGAACGTCAGCATTGATGTTCTGTCTGCCGGGCTTGTAACACACCTCAAAGTTGAACTCCGCTAACTGTGCAGACCAACGCTGTTCCACTGCTCCGAGGTTGGCTGTCTCCAGGTAGCGAAGAGGGTTGTGGTCAGTAATAACCTGGAACTTTGCAAATATCAGGTATTCCTTAAATTTCTCAGTTACTGCCCACTTAAGGGCAAGTAACTCCAACTTGAAGGCACTGTAATACTTGTCATTTCTTTCAGATCCCTTTAGACCTCTGCTCGCGTAAGCAATAACACGTTCAACGCCCCCCTGCTTTTGACTGAGAATTGCTCCAAGTCCATTGAGGCTCCCATCCGTCGTGAGTATGAACGGACACTGGAAATCGGGGTAAGCCAGAATCGGAGGTGACATGAGACAACTCTTTAACTTGCTGAATGCGGATTGACACTCATCACTCCAGACAAACGCTTCTGCGGACTTGCCTTTGTTACCTTTTCCCACCAGGGCATGTAGAGGCTTTGCCAGCTGTGCGAATCTTGGAACAAATCGACGATAGTAACTCATAAATCCCAGCAGCTGTCTAACCTCCCTAACGTTCGTCGGTGAAGGCCACGCGTCCAAGCACTGAACCTTGTCCATGTCTACCTGAACTCCCTTTGACGAAATGATGTGTCCCAAGAACCGGACCTCTGGTCTCAGGAGGAAACATTTACTCGGTTTCAGCTTCAGTCCGTGCTGACGCAACCTTGAGAGCACAAGCTCTAACTTCTCACAATGGCTCTTGAAATCCACAGAGAACACAATAATATCGTCAAGATAGATCAAAAGAATATCAAAGGCCAGATCACCTAATGCTGCACTCATCAATCGCTGAAAGGTGGCCGGAGCGTTGCATAAACCAAACGGCATCCGTGTCCACTCAAACAGCCCGAACGGTGTTGTGACAGCAGTCTTCTCTCGATCTGATTCCTTTACTGCCACTTGAAAATAACCTGCCGTGAGATCTAGAGTTGAGAACAACTGTGCATTCCCCAAGGCATCCAAGGATTCCTCCACACGCGGAAGGGGGTAGGCATCCTTGAATGTGACTTGGTTGAGTCTCCTGTAGTCACAGCAGAAACGAACACCTCCGTCTTTTTTTATCACAATGACTGCAGGCGAGGCCCATGGACTGCGACTCTCGTTCAGTACCCCTTGACTGACAAGATCTTGCACATGTCTCTTAAACTCTTGAAAGACGTGAGGGGGAACTCGTCGATGGCGTTGTTTTATTGGCTGAGCATCTCCAGTAGGTATGCTATGCGTCACTGTTGTTGTGTATCCATAATCTGTGTCACTCTTGGAGAAAACATCACTGTAACGTGTCAGCAGAGCATTTAGCTCCTCCCGTTGCATCTCAGACAGTCCATCCTGATTCATCTGAACTTGAATTGACTGTTGTTCGGGCTGGATCTCACTCTTAATGCTGCACTGTACATGTCGTTTAACCCGCAACTCATCATCATCCTCTTCGAATTCCACCATTTGCTTTGGGACTACTTTTTGAGGCTTGGACACAACTGCAATCCTGGATCTCGGCATCAACCTGATGGTTTCTTGACAGAGATTTAACACTCGCACCGGAACTTTCCCTTTTTCTGGGCTTGCAAGCACATTGGCTACTAACAATCCTTTTGGAAGGGTAACAGAACCTGTGCACTCCACCAACACTTGATGCTTCACTTGATGAGGTATACTGCAGTGGCCTTCCACAATCTTCTCACTTAAGGGTGGGATTATCACAACTTGCTTCCCAGACACTTTAACAAATCCTATCCTGCCCTCTGAGCCCAAGAGTCTTTCATCTTTTTTCACCTTTGCTATCACTCTTCTGACATTAGCATCTGCACGTTGGTTCACTTTGCTTTCCTTATCCAAATCCTTTCCAGACAGCACAAGGTTTTTCAATTCACTAAGCACATTCATCCCCACAATTCCAGCCAGTCCCTTCATCTCCTTCACATCGGGGTTCGAGTCTGTTAGCACGAAAACACACTTCCCTGGAAGCAGCTTTCCCATGCACTCTATGTCTGCCTGTAGACATCCAAGGACAGGAATGTCTAGTCCGTTTGCAGCAGTGAGGCGCACCCAGTTAGCAGAAGACAGATGTATTTCTTGTCCTCCGAAATGATGTTTAAAGTGAGACTCTGAGATGGTGGTAACCTCTGAACCTGTGTCCAACAAGCATTTGGTGGGCACCCCTGCTATTTTCACATCCACTGTTAAACAGTCTCCAAAAGCACTATCCCTTAGTGTTTCTGGTGCTATATCTGCATTCCAATCAGCTGTATGGCTCCGGATTACGGAAAACCCACTGGTGCTTGCATTGTCACCCGACGAAGCTCCTCTTAACACCTCAGATACTTCGGCCATTGGTGATGACGCCGTGCCCCGGTTACCCAACTCCTTAAACTGTCTACAACGTCTACTGGTGTGACCTGGTTGACCACATGTGTAACAGATATATTGCCCTTCACTGTTTCTCAGAGGTTGTCTTCTCATAACATCAGGCTGTGGATCAACTCTCCCTTGACTATGGACAATTCTGTACAATTCTTCCTGCCGTGCAGCTATCTTCTCTATTGCCTCGTGCAACTTTTCTAATGTCAGTGAGGATGGATTGTCACCAGTCGCAACTGTAGTGTGAACTGCTACTCTCGCACGCACAGGGGTCTTCAGGTTACCTTCAGCTTGTGCTTCCTCTTCCTCAGACCATGTGATGGCGTCCTGCATCAACTGTGCAAAAGTCAAGCGTTGCTCTTCCTTGACCCTCCGTTTCATCTCTCTTCTTAGGAAATCATCCCTCAGTCCAAGGACTAACTGCTCTTTCAACACACTCTCTTCATCTGGAACTCGCCTAGGCTCTCTGCGTTTCACCTTGTGGAGCTTTTCTCGTAAATCGTAAGCATAGGCGCGTATGGTCTCACCAGGTGCTTGTCTTCGATCATAAAAGTCTTTCAACCTTGTGCCAATAGGTACCTTGTCTCCATAGGTTTCCTGGAGCAGCTGAAAGATGGACTCCACGCTGTTATCCACTTCTTCCATCATGAACTTCACAGTATCTTTAGCTTCCCCCTTTAAGTGCTGCTTTATCAGCTCCACCTGATCTTCTTCTGGCACCTTCATAACTCGAAAGGCTGATTTCATGGAGACAATCCACTCCTCCACACTTCCTTCTCCAGGTTTTGTGGTGCCAGTGAAATCAGTAAGTTTATGATCTCTTGGGATATAGATCGTTGCTGGGGGTGCACGAGTGGATGCTTGCTGCTCCATTACTGCTCTGGCCAGTGCCAGGGCTTCTCGCTGTTCTGTTCTGGCATGATCCAATGCCCCAGCTTGCTCCGTTAACCTCTTCTGCATTTCCGCGAACTCCTTCTTCAGTTCTTCTAGTTCCGCCATTTTTCTTCTTGCTCACAGACCTGGGACAGAATACTACAACAACAAAAATTAGGCTAAGTATGATCCTGTTCGTGACGCCACTTATGTAACGGGAATTTAACCCGTCTTGTAGGGGAAAATATATTAGTGCTGCCACGGAAGACTGAATAACGAAAAGATCTTAGTCCCCGCTTTCAGTGCTTTTAATCTCACTACACACTAAATGGGTGTATGTTATGTTCTACTTTATTGGGTACAGACCGACGAGAGTAGGCTTCAGCCTAAGTAATGTCACTGAAGTAAAAGTAAAATGGGTTAGACAGTCTAATATACCCCTCCCTCCTCTGGTCTAATAAAGTAGCTGAGATGCCCCTACTCCTTGACAGCTCTAAAACAAAACAAAAATACAAAGAAGTAAATATGAAATCAAACAGTATTTATTCTTTGTCTCTTTTCTTCTTTCTTGTAATCAAATGTTCAATTCAGGGTTAATGACCACAAAAAAAAAAAAAAGTAAAAAAAAAAAAAATATTAATTGTATGGTCTTTGTGTTTTCTTTTAAACTCACTCTCAATCACTTTAAATGTAAAAGCTCTAATCTTTTCACTTGTACCAAGATAAACCTCACTCAAAAATAAAATACAAAACAAAAACCTTATATAAACACCACTTAGGATGAGTTCTTCGTTTCAAACGGACAGATTCAAATGATCAATAAATCACATTGAAAAAAACAATAATATACACAATGCAATCTCACATATGGAGGAGCACTTACGTGAAATGTCCCTGAACTGTGCTCACTCAGTTCACCTTAGTTCACCTGTGATTCAACAGAATTCTCACAGTTCCTTGGATCAAAAATATATACAAAAAAAAATAATAGATAGAAAAATTGAGGGGAGTTGTCTCGACGTAGCGTGCGTTGAAATTCTCTTGAGGTTTCGTAGCAATATCACTCAAGCTCAATGAAATGTCCCACGAAAAAAAAATGAATGAATCAAAAATAAGTCAGAGATGAAATGTATCACAGGAGGGTAACAAAACTGAGATACCTCACAGAGATGTATCCACCTAAGATGTCGTTGGATGGCAGGGTAACACCAAGTGTTTTAGACTCAAATCTCCTCCGGAAACAACTATGTTCAGCACCAGCTGCGAACCGCAATTCCCATCTCACGTGCGACAACACGTGCAGAACACTTATGTATGTGCGCGTGACCAATACGGTTGAAACGTCCGTTTCAAGAGTGCTTCTCAAACAAAATGAAAGTCCAAAACTTAACAAAAATGTGAAAAATCTCTTAAATCGTCGTCAATCAAGCTAAACTTGTACTTTTAATGCACTCACAGTTCTCGTAGCCTTCACGGAACATTACTGCGTCACTCCAACAGTCCAATGCGATGCGGTTCACGGATCAAAATTCCCAAAAACTACGAAACAAGTGATACGGTTCACAAAAATCACATGATGTCGTCCTTTATCCGACCAAAGCCCAATCAACTTCTGTTTAAGTCCCTTTTTCGAACGAGCTTCTCGAACACGACACAACGCTCACTTTTGTCTGATCCCCCCTCTCATACTCCGCGCTCTTCTCTTCACCAGCACACACTCAACTCCGAAAACCTGTTCACCCGCCAAAATAAAAGTCCGCCAAAAATAATTATTATTTCTAGATAATATATACCCGTTACATCTGTATCCACTCCTGGTCCTGAATTTTGTCAGACAAGATCATTCTGGACAGTCTGAAATAAAATAATAACAAAAGAAACAGACTGTACCAGAGAAAAGAGCATTTGGAGTAAATCAAACACTGCGTGCTACGACAATCGGCCGATCACACGGGACTCAGCGCAGCAAAAAAAAAGACAATAGAGCGGCCATATTTGTTCGGTTCTCTTTTTAATGCTGATTCAGAGTGAGACCATTAAGCAAATCTTAACCGAATTCTACCTAAACAGAATTTTTAATGACAAAACACCAGATTAGCAGCAATGGAGCAATCAGGGTACTTTTTGAAACTGGCACTTCTGCTGCAAAACAGCATGCCGATGAAGCCAGATGAGTTGATTAAATTAAAATAATTAAAGATGAAGACCAAGAGCCAAGTAAAAACATTTAGGCTTAATTTTAAAATAATACATATAGTTTCCCGAAAAAAGTTTTTTGTTTTTTTTTGATAAACAAAAAATAAAATAATTATTAAATATATTGTTGCAGGAATTAGTACTAAAACCCAGAAAGGAGATAGCATTGCTGAACTTCCCGTTCCACTGTCCTGAAATCAATGAGATTTTTGAATGGGTTTTTGGTTAAAGTCCCCATGAAATCAAAATGAACAATTATTATTATTTATGGAATATTGCAATATTTATTATAAAAACTTTACTGAGAACATCATTATTATTATTTTTTTAAATTAATGTGCCCTTATCTCTTCTCTTCTCTGATGACGTGTTTACTGGCGTATGAGCGGGGCAACCTGTCGCTCACATGACATCGCAGTGATAGCAAATTACAACGATGCAACGATTCAATTGACAAAATCAAGTCCCGTCCTAAATTTTTTTATAGTTCAAGAAGCCATTGCACATGTCAATACGTCACAATAGGGAAGAAAAAACTATCACAACTTCCATTTCATGCTGACTTTAAATGCTTGAAATAAAGTCTTTGGTTAAAGCTGCCATCGGCAATTTTTTTTTGTTCATATTCAGTGAAATCGACACTATAATCCGACAGAACAACATAAATAATGTGGTTTTAGAAAAAAACCCGAGCTTCTAACTCCACCTGGACCGTGTTATTTGTTTTGCAAAAATCCACAGCTCCCGGATCATCGGGTCCAATCAGCGCAGGGGGGTGTGAGATCTAACTGTCAATCACAGATCGGGCACACGCCACCCCTCACGCACGTTACAATCACATGCACACGCCTGAAGTTCGCGGAAGTTTGCGCAGTAACGAAGAGTGATGGCGGAAAATCAAGTAAGCTCATTTAGAGTATAAATGACGTTAGCAATTGCAATCTATTGGTAGATTAGCCAGGACACCATACCTCCAAATAATCCATGGTGTTGATGGATGCTGATGAGACGGGCGCGTTCACTGAAAATCTGGTGCACACGCACTGACGAGCATGAACTCGGTCACGGTGGGAGGGTAGCCTATTCGTTGATAGTGGGGGAGGGCTATGAGAGTTGTAAACATTCAAAACTTTGCCTAAGTCCACTCAATCTGCCAGACTTGCCGACTTCAGCTTTAATACAAGCTCAAGTAATGTTCAAGTTTTATTCTATGACATAAAAAACATCAGTAATAATATCCCACTAACAAGTGGCTAAATGGGACTGCAGAGGCTGTCGGGGACAATAAACATCACGCAAACAGGAAAACTCAAGTCCACTTTCACAGCCTCGCTGTGTTTATACTCACATTCTTGCAAAGTATTCTAACTCAAACTTCCCTACTTGTAGATTTTAAATACAGATTAAAAGATTAAGTTTAGCAGTCGTGCAAATGTGGTGTAGAGTCATGAAACCCTAAACCAAGTTTTCTCCGTTATGTGTGCTGAACATCATAGAAGTCAATGTTACCATCCGTTAGTTTTGATCGTAGGAGAAAACTAGTTAATTTTAAACAGTTTTGTACTATATTCAACTTCCTCGTTTAAATTCGTCTTCGTGTCAATGTCACAGGATGTGACGTTTTCTCGTACTAGAGTTTGGCAATGACTCGTATGTCTCATAATTCATGAGACTGCCATGTCCTCATCCTTTGAGAAGATGCCTTTCTTAATTATTCATGACAGCACGCATTGACTTCCTATGACAGGCGCTTCAAACAGTGAGATTGCATACAGTAAGTGAGAGATGCATTAATGGATCAAAAACGAGTGTTTGTTTTTGCCTTGTAAGAGTTTCTACGTCGCATAAGTTCTCTTTATAGTTGCTGAGTTTTCGACACAAACGCGATTCATCCACACTGAGTGTTACCGTTCTTTCCAGCACTTTAACCGATCAAACGGCATATATATATATATATATATATATACCGCAGCAAAATAACTTTCAAAACAGCATGTTCATATATATTTTTGATGCAGAAAGCAAATGCGAATGGCTCTTTATTTGTCCATTAAATTATAGCTGTCACAGGATATGTAGTGAATGGTGAGAACTAACTGCTTCTGAAACAGGGGGTTTCTTGACCCTTTAATTTATAGCCTAAATTTAGCTTTATTTTTACAATTGTATTTAGGCTTCAACATTCAAAATGAAGATGACCTTCATGAACAAAACTTTATAAGTACTATACACTTTTGTTGATCACAGAGCTTTTTTACTGCAATCATCCAAAAGCCAGAAGAAAAAAATCCTATTGTCGTTTCGTCACGGGAACTAGGCATCTAACTTTTCCTGCAGCAGTTTATTTCTGCTACAAAAGAGGTGATATCGCCATCGCCAGGGCATTGAAGATAATACAGGTCCTTCTCAAAAAATTAGCATATTGTGATAAAGTTCATTATTTTCCATAATGTAATGATAAAAATTAAACTTTCATATATTTGAGATTAATTGCACACCAACTGAAATATTTCAGGTCTTTTTTTGTTTTAATACTGATGATTTTGGCATACAGCTCATGAAAACCCAAAATTCCTGTCTCAAAAAATTAGCATATTTCATCCGACCAATAAAATAAGTGTTTTTAATACAAAAAAAAAAGTCAACCTTCAAATAATTATGTTCAGTTATGCACTCAATAGTAGGGGTGGGAATCTCTAGGCACCTCACGATTCGATTCGATTACGATTCAGAGGGCTGCGATTCGATGCTAAATCGATTATCAGAATCTTTTTTTTGTGTGTGTGTGACTATAAATACTTTGCTTTAAAAGTACAAAGTAATGACCCATAAAGAATTAACGTACAATATATTTTATTAACATTGCAAAGAACCAACAGGAAAATACATGTGTGTCTGAACTAGCAGCATATTTGTAGTAAATTAATAATATAACAACGACCGGTAACGTTACAGCCGAGTGTTTTTCCTCCTCTGGCTGGAAACGTGTCATTTGGCTTCATGTGTCTTGTTTCCGAAATATTTTAGTTTTACTCTACAAAGCTTACAACTAGTGTGGCTCTTGTCCAGCTCCTTTCCCCCTTCAACTTCAGAAGCCAAAATATTTCCACACGTCAGCTTTTAACGAGGAGGGTGTTTGGATTTGGCGCTCAGCCATCGCGTCCGCGTCTGTTATGTGCACGCCACAGACGGTCCGGCCACTGCACTTCCGCGCTTCAGAGTTCCGTCTTTCGCGTTCCGTCAATATTACGTTATTATAAATATATATCTAAAAAAAAATTTTTTTTTTTGAAAATCGATTTTTGACAATTGTGAATCGATTCAGAATCGTCCACGTCCGCATCGCGATGCATCTAAGAATCGATTTTTTCCCCCACCCCTACTCAATAGTCAATACTTGGTCGGGAATCCTTTTGCAGAAATAACTGCTTCAATGCGGCGTGGCATGGATGCAATCAGCCTGTGGCACTGCTGAGGTGTTATGGAGGCCCAGGATGCTTCGATAGCGGCCTTAAGCTCATCCAGAGTGTTGGGTCTTGCGTCTCTCAACTTTCTCTTCACAATATCCCACAGATTCTCTATGGGGTTCAGGTCAGGAGAGTTGGCAGGCCAATTGAGCACAGTAATACCATGGTCAGTAAACCATTTACCAGTGGTTTTGGCACTGTGAGCAGGTGCCAGGTCGTGCTGAAAAATGAAATCTTCATCTCCATAAAGCTTTTCAGCAGATGGAAGCATGAAGTGCTCCAAAATCTCCTGATAGCTAGCTGCATTGACCCTGCCCTTGATAAAACACAGTGCACCAACACCAGCAGCTGACATGGCACCCCAGACCATCACTGACTGTGGGTACTTGACACTGGACTTCAGGCATTTTGGCATTTCCTTCTCCCCAGTCTTCCTCCAGACTCTGGCACCTTGATTTCCGAATGACATGCAAAACTGAGCAACAGTCCAGTGCTGCTTCTCTGCAGCCCAGGTCAGGCGCTTCTGCCGCTGTTTCTGGTTCAAAAGTGGCTTGACCTGGGGAATGCGGCACCTGTAGCCCATTTCCTGCACACGCCTGTGCACGGTGGCTCTGGATGTTTCTACTCCAGACTCAGTCCACTGCTTCCGCAGGTCCCCCAAGGTCTGGAATCGGTCCTTCTTCACAATCTTCCTCAGGGTCCGGTCACCTCTTCTCGTTGTGCAGCGTTTTTTGCCAAACATTTCCTTCCCACATACTTCCCACTGAGGTGCCTTGATACAGCACTCTGGGAACAGCCTATTTGTTCAGAAATTTCTTTCTGTCTTACCCTCTTGCTTGAGGGTGTCAATGATGGCCTTCTGGACAGCAGTCAGGTCGGCAGTCTTACCCATGATTGCGGTTTTGAGTAATGAAACAGGCTGGGAGTTTTTAAAAGCCTCAGGAATCTTTTGGAGGTGTTTAGAGTTAATTAGTTGATTCAGATGATTAGGTTAATAGCTCGTTTAGAGACCCTTTTCATGATATGCTAATTTTTTGAGACAGGAATTTTGGGTTTTCATGAGCTGTATGCCAAAATCATCAGTATTAAAACAATAAAAGACCTGAAATATTTCAGTTGGTGTGCAATGAATCTAAAATATATGAAAGTTAAATTTTTATCATTACATTATGGAAAATAATGAACTTTATCACAATATGCTAATTTTTTGAGAAGGACCTATATATCTCCTGGGGCGGCAGTGGCTCGGTGGTTCATGTGGGTTGTCTACAAACCGGAAGGTTGGTGGTTCAATCCTCGGTTCCACCTGACCAAGTGTCGAGGTGTCCATGAGCAAGACACCTAACCCCAGCTGCTCCCGACGAGCTGGATGGCACCTTGCATGGCTGCCGTCGCCTGTCGGTGTATGAATGAGTGAGTGAATGGGTGAATGTGAGGCAAATTGTAAAGCGCTTTGGTGGCCATTGGGTCTGTGAAAGCGCTATATAAATGCAGTCCATTTTACCATTTTTACCATTTTTGTGTGTTTTGCCTTTACTCACTCAAACTTGTCAACAAACTTAACGTGACTGTGAGTGCATTAGCAGCTAGTTGTGAATCACAGGTGTTTATAATATGAGATGAGGACATGACTGCAGCTGGCGAGGAAGCCGAAACCAGCACGTCCAGTGCAAGTAGCCTATGAATTATTTGTTTTTTACTTAGCATGAATTTATTTATCAGTTATAATGAAGAGACCTTTTTGAAGGATATTGGTTTACTTATTCCCTTTTGAGCTTAACTGAGATTTGAGTGTATAAGCTGTTGTGTCTACCTTGATTTATTGCAATTTTGAGGTGTTCAGTTTTATTTTAGAAAATAAATGTGATTGTTCTCCTCACAAATTTCTTGTTTTACACTGGCATGTCTCTCAGGTGTTGAGAACTAGTGCATCTGTGAGCCTTCATTCTCTATGAATAAGTACTGTTAAAATCAGATTCAAAGACTTTTACTCAAGTCATAATGGAATTGGTGACTTGTAACTTGTAATGGAGTCATTTTTGCTGTAAGGTATCTGTACTTTTACTCAAGTATGGTTTTTACACCTCTGCTCCAAACCCATATGCTGTTTTTAGACATTTTTATGCAGCTCTTGCAATACAACAGCTCAAAAAAGGACCAAAAACATCACCAATCACTATAAAAATATTATAAATATTTGTGCACCTTTAATTCAAAGTCTTATGATAGCTCTGTATGATGAACAAATGAAAATGTCAAATTGGAGCAAGTTGGTCATCAAACATCATTGATTTGAGAGCTGCAGCAGGGAGCAAGATTTTCAGTGAATAATGAATTTGGTGTCAGTCTGTTTGTCACACAAAGCTATTGCATGACTACAGACTTTTTGTCCTTTTTGGAACGTGAAAGATGTAAACACTAACTGTTGTACAGAAATGTTCCCTTTGTGTTCTATAGAAAAAAAATAATATACAGGGTCAGTGTAGTTATAATTAAATAAAACTAAATCTAATTGAAATAATTTTCAGAAACTAAAATTTAAGGCATAGTTCACCCAAAAATTAAAAATTCTGTCATTAATTACTCACCCTCATGTCGTACCAAACTTGTAAGACTTTCGTTCTTCTTCAGAACACAAATGAAGATATTTTTGATGAAATCTGAGAGCTTTCTGTCCCTCCATTGACAGCTATGCAACTACCACTTTGATGCTTCAAAAAGTTCATAAATAGATCGTAAAACGAATACATATGAATTAAGCAGTTAGTCCAAATTTTCTGAAGAGACTCGATCGCTTTACATGTTGAACAGATTGAATTTAGGCTTTTATTTACATATAAACATTCATCAACTCACACATCAGTTGTGGTAAACGGAAGCTCAAGCATGTTCGATTGACGTGCGAGAACCAATGAGGTTCATTCTTGTTTTACGCAGCACGTTTGAGCTTCAGCAAGAACCAATGAGGTTCGTTTGAGCTTCTGTTTATGTTCGCTGATCAATGTTTATATGTGAATAAAAGCCTATTAAATCTGTTCATCATATAAAGCGATTAAGTCTCTTCTGAAACTTTGGACTAAACTGCTCAATTCATGTAGATTAGTTTTACGATCTCTTTATGAACTTTTTGAAGCGTCAAAGTGGTAGTTGCTTAGCTGTCAATGGAGGGACAGAAAGCTCTCAGATTTCATCTAAAAGATCTTCATTTGTGTTCTGAAGATGAACGAAGATGAAGCGCAAAACTGTTTAAAATTAACTAGTTTTCTCCTACAATCAAAACGTACGGGTTTGGAACGACATGAGGGTGAGTGATTCATGACAGATTTGGGTGAACTAACCCTTTAAGCTGAAATAAAATATACATATTAGATTAAAAACTTAAAATTCTAAATGTTGCCTTGGATTTAAGATGAAAAACAAAAATGACTAAAACCGCACTAAAAATTTATTAAAGCTATACAGAAATTTCATAAAACACTAATAAAAATGACAAAAGTAAAATTATTAAAACAAAGTAAAATTAAGAATAACCACGTCAGTCAATAAAATGATGACAAATGGCCTTACATTATTAAAAGAAGCAGTGATTTAAACAGCCCCCTGCATTTTGCGATGTATTTGCTAATGTCTCTGTGGACCTACAACAGACGCAGAGGGCAGCTGAGTCTTCGATTTTTGACTCGCACGGCCAACCGCGACCCCCAGGCTCGACGTGTCAGGTGTCACCGGGTGTCTAGACAGTCAGACAATGAAATATCACCATGGAAACGGG
The DNA here is from genome assembly GCF_029890125.1 of Rhinichthys klamathensis goyatoka. Classification (NCBI taxonomy): domain Eukaryota; kingdom Metazoa; phylum Chordata; class Actinopteri; order Cypriniformes; family Leuciscidae; genus Rhinichthys; species Rhinichthys klamathensis. The sequence continues at coordinate 2,623,460 of NW_026606577.1, read as the reverse complement.
CAGGCTGTTATCAGCGGAGTGTGACAGTCAACAGTTGGGACAAGTCATGTTTAACAGATACACCGCCTGACCTTTTGAAGACAAACTAATAAAAAAAGCCCCCGAAGGCATCAGAAAGCAATGATTCATTGAAGTGAAGAAGAAAGACGAGGGGACAAAAACTCAATTACAAGGTAAGCAACAGTTCCGGTTGTCTGGACGTGGTTAGATAATGAGACATAAGCAGATAAATCCCTTCACAGATTAACATGGTCTCAGTAAACCAGCTCTGCAGGAAATTCATTTTGAAGACTAATCGTAGGTTGAATGCACATATTCAGGATAAGGAGTGAACAAATGTAATACTTGAAGAATCAACTAGTGAACCCATATTGGCCGACTACAATTATGGATACTGGGTGAATAAGGATGGTGGTTAAGGCCCTGGATTAATCTATTCCTAAAATGCAATTAAACTAAACTGAAAAATTTATACAGAGTAAAAATAAGCATACATTTATACATTTTGTATGGTTGCTGTCCAGTAAAAAGAAAAAAGAATAGGGTAACACTTTCACTAATGATTAATGAATGATATTAATAAACACATTACATAATGCTTCACAATTAATTAACATACATTCAGTCTCAAGTCTAGGTTTTAATTATATGATGACTAATCTCATTCTTCAAATGAATCCAATCAACCCTGTTAGCAGTAAGTTATTGCCCCAAAAATGATACAATAAGTTTATCAATAAGCAATAACTACAACCAACATTTGGCCTCAAACAAACCAGCTTCTCCTGAGTGACAGATTAATGAGTCTTCAAGTGTCATTAGCATCCTATAACAGCAGCAAACACTTCAAATTGATGTCTATAAACAACGAATGACGATCATTTAACATTTATTTGTGATATATATTCATATTTATGAACGCCTGGACTTTAAATGATTTGATTCAGTTGAGTATTTCATGTTTCGCATTTCAAGGTTGTTTAGTTGGATGTGATGTTAACAAACGATAGACGTCACACTCAGTCATTACCTACTTGTATTCGTGTGCATGTCAGGGCAGGACTGTTCTTCACTTGCCTTAAAAGTTACCTAGAAAGGATTTAAATACAGTTTTGTTGCAACAAAACAACAAACATCGTAAAATATAAAAATGTAGACTGTCGCGACCGCCGATTCGCGCCAAATTGACGTCACGCGCGCAACGCAACGTCTCCAACACAAAAAGTCTTCATCATGAAATTATATGAGCGCTTAATATTCTCGCGGACGGAGTTTATCAAAACCAGGATTTATGTATTATTACTTTTTATTATTGTTTAGTTTTTCCCCTGAATAATTGCCCAATTTCAAATAGGGTAATACTAATAAAAAATGAATGCAACTTGATCTTAACACATATTTGGTCTTACCTTCTTGCAGTATTAGGATTTTAAGGCTGGATTTGGGTGATAGAGTATGCTGTCAATCCACATATTAGAAGAAATCGTATTTAGTGCCTTTGGTCAGTTCGTTCCTTCTGTTTAGCAAGCAGGTTTGGCTAGTCTCGTGAGAAAGGACGGCTCTGCTGCATCTCTCCATCAGTGACCTTATTTCTAAAGTGGGTCACTGAGTGCACAGTTCTGGCAGAAAGGGGGGAGCAATCGAACTCGAATTCGGACCAGGCAATCGAACCAAGTGTGAAAGCACCCTAATACAATAAAACAGTTCCTAGAAAGTCTATTCTTGCTTTCAGATTTTAAAGATGGCTTCTCAGAATTTTACCTATTTTGTTCAAATGCATTGTACCATGTCATCCAGATTAAGAATAATAGCTATGAAAAGACAAAAAATGGCATAAAACAAGCATTTACAGCACAAATAGAATGGGTATTTACAAATGCGTAGGCTCACTTGTGGATCGGTGCATTAAATCAGAGAGAATCATGCATTTACAGTGAGTTTTGGTTTATTTATTTGTGTCAGCTTTGTTAAATAGCCTTTAAAGTCATATGCATGAAACAAGCTGCTCTGATCAAAAAAAGAAAATCACACTCTTTGACACAAACATAAAGGTGTATGTACAATGGTAATGCTGAGTGCATCCATCCAGGACTTTTCCACCTGTCTGAATGCTAAACTTTTAATTCTAGTTGATGCTTGGCATCAAAACCCCTATAAAGCTATCTTGAAAAAAAATGCAACAAAGCATGTTCAATCTGCACATTATTATAATATGAATGCACAGCGATGGACTGTAGTATAGTATAGCATAGTACTGTGCAATTCAGTATAGGACTGTGTTCTCATCAGTTTTCTTTGGGAGAGCAATAGTGTTTGTGCCTTTTTACTCTATACCTGGCTTTTTCTGTATCTAAGAAACTTCTTATGGTAAAACAAACTCAGGAAGAGTCTAAAAAGGAATCAGGTGCAGACAAATCTATCCGAGTCCATGGGGAAAACATACTCTGTTCTCTTTGAGATGCCCAAAGTAGCACAGCACAGTTTCATTCAATGCGAAGTTCAATAAAGATTAGGAACATTTAAAAAAATATGTATTTGGCCTAAAAGAGCCATAAATAAAACTTTATTCTCTCAATGTATTAACAAGCCACAGTATGTCCCATGGCTGCCAACCACAGCACTTAAAACTTGAGTTAAAGTCCCAGTTGTCAGGTGCACAGACCCGTCTGAGAACCTCCAGCTTTTTGTCTTACTGTCCTTAGAAAATCAAAACAAAACAATGCAGTAACACTGTAACAAACTGAGGGCGGTGTGGCAGGTTGTTCTTATGTTAAATGAGGGGGGGGGGGGGGGGGGGGGGGGGGGGATAAAACGAAATAAAACTAAATATTGAAATGAATCCTCAACCTCGTTTCACAAAGCTAAAGCTGCATGCGCCAATGTCTAAAGCACCACTATGATACCACTCTTCACTTTGAAAAAATAGTTCACTCAAAAATAAATAAAAATCTTTACCCGCATGTCACTCAGAACTCGTATGACTTTTTTCTTTTCAATATAATTAACATAAATGGTGACCACGGTTGTCTCTGGTCCCCATCCACTTACAGCAGCTTGAATGCTCTGCTCTCCTTTTCATACAGGTTTTGAACCACATAAAGCAAGTAAATGATGCCCAAACTTATTTTTAGGTGAACTATACTTTGTCTCTGCTTAGTTTCACACCGTTCTTACTGTTGCATTAGCTTTAAAATATAACAGAATCCTCAAAAAAATATTAATAATACCAATAAGGATAAAGTTAAAATCTCTAGCAGCAAAAGAGAAAGGAAAATTGGGTAGGTTTGGGGAAGCCCTGCTTTAAGGAAGGCATGTGTTAGTGAAGGGGAGATAAAGTCTGCGCAGCTCATCTGCCGTCTGCAGGGGTCCGACTCAGCGTGAGCGACGTCATGACCCGGCCGTAACGCTCGCACAGCTCTAGCGTGGAGTATGCTGGGAGTTTGGGCGCGTCGTGAAAGCTTTTGATCTCGGTCGAGCAGTCGAGCAGCTTGGGCAGGAAGTCGGTGAGCTTCTCCTGCAGATTAGCTGGTGATGAAAAGGACACAAGTTTGAGTGTGTGTGGCACATTAAAAGCTCATGAAGTATCTGTAAAGTGGGCTTACCAGGGGTAGGGGGAACAAATCGATTCATATTATGAAGTCACTTTTCTACCTTTTACCGATTTAAGTCAATTCTCAATAAAAAAAAATGGATTATGTTAATGTTAGTTAATAACAATGTTGTCAGAACAAAAAAAGCAGAAGTCCTCTGCAGTACAGCATCCAGACAGTTTATAGTATGAGCGAATGTGTTCACTGTGTGATGGAGCCTGTTTGAATGCAGTTAGAATGACACCGAAAATAATTCCAAACAAAGCCAGAGCAGAACCGTTGCACGTCTCTGATCCACACACTGGGTTTTGTTCCTGAATAGATCCGTGTTTTTGGACGAGAGAATGATTCAATGACCCATTTATAAAGACAGTCACTTGCGCCGTTTCTGAATGAATCGGTCACTTTGAATTAATCGACTTGAATGTTTCAATGAAGACACATTCTTAATGACTCATTAAGACAGGATTTTGCAAACACCTACTGATGGTTTTAGAATCATATTTAAACTCATTTAACATATTTAAACTTTAAAATCATATCTCCTTTTTTTTTTATTTCAAATCTATATTCAAAATGTTATTTTTTAAAACAAATATTATAGTATTATTTATGCATTTGTAATTACAGTAAATGTATTTATGCCACCTCTGAACTGCATTAAACAGTCTGTGTAAATACATTTTTTAATTATCTCATATTTCAATATTCAAAATATGTTATGTTATGTGTTAATATGTTCAAATGTTCAATATTACAGCTTCTATGTCAAAGACTAGTTTCATTTGATTTGTCAGCAGCACTATAAAGTATTATTACTCTAATTGAATTTATTGATTAAATGTAAGGTTAGAAAAAAACAGACTCTGATTGAACGCTATTATGCAAAAATTAAAGATGTGGAACAAATTTTTTATTTTTTTACTAAATAGTTTTACTAAATTAAATCAAAATATGATTAAAAATCGAGAATCGATTCGATCGTGACCCCAAGGATCGTGAGATTCCAAACGATTCCACCCTGAAGACTTACGCTCCATTTCCTGGCCCAAGTATGAGCACCAACGGTTCCTCATGTCTTCCACGGCCACCATGTCTTTCTCCTCCATCTCATCCACCAGCAGTAGTGGAATACAGGCCACAACCAGCTCGTTCATGATGCTCAGACCCGCGTTCACCTCGGTCTCCTCGCCTGTCTCGAACAGGGCGGCTGCGTGCTCATTCAACTTCTGCAGGACACACAAAAAAAAACACAAGAAAATAAAATCAATACACAGTCCGCAAACCTTTGTCCCTTCGACAAAAACATCAGAGACGTTGGAAAAAGCTGACGTAAAAAGCGGATGTTCTTTGCCACTGCAATTAAACGCTCTTAAACTTCAGAAGCGGTGGCTACCCCTTTCGGCATTCTGCTGGAATTAGCAACTAGCTAGAATACGAAGAAAAACATAAAAATAAATCGCAGTACATTAGTTATGTCAATGTTAGCAGTATTTCCAATTAAAGCGAGCAAAGGTAAACAGTACAGCTTGAGATGAAGTCAAGGCCTATGCAGCACTAGCAAAAGGTAAAACAAGGACAGCGACGTGCTTCCCGCTAATGTGTTTACACACTGAGCGCAGTATGCTTCCTATTCCAGGACTGATGATTATATTACGAGCACAATGGCCGTGCGGGGGGTCACCGGGTACAGCCGTACTAGACGGGGAGAATGGAAGTCAAAGCAAACTTTTATTACAGCTGATTTACAACAGCAACAAATAGAAGCCTCAACTTTCAGCTTTTAAACCTAAAGTGAATCCAAACCCCATAAAAGTATTAAAAAACTTTACCCTAATCGAAAGTTTGACAGGAAATGAAAACAGCATTTTGGACTTAAAATGTTTGCAAAACCACACATATGCAAACCATTGCCCTTAATGCACTCTAAACTGAAAAGCTAACCAGACTCGTTCCAGTCACTGGCGTTAGAAACAATGTTTACAGGAAAGCGTGTGCATCATCGTGTTTTAGACTGATCTGAAAGCAGTTTTTGGAGCTGTTAGGTGCACAGTTTGATCCGGTTAAGAGGTGGTGGTTAATTCACTCACTAGCAGGCACTCTCTGCGGTAATGGGCTATCAGTTCTTCATCATGGCCTCTGTATGGGCCTTTCACCAGGAGCTCTTTGTTGTACTGATAGGCGTAGATCAGGTACATCAACGCTTCCACGTAACTGCAGGAAAGAGTGAAAAGAAAATCTTAATACCTCACAGTACTTATTTGTAACTGAAATATATATAAGATGATACATTTGCAATAAATAATTAATTAAACGGTTACATGCTAAATGTTTCTTGAAGCAATTGCTGTTTTTGTGGCAAGCTAAAGTTAATAAAACAGAATATGCTGCCATCTAGTGGAGATATTATAAAAAAGGGCTCTGGGCCCTTTTCTTCTTCGTTTCAATTGTTTTCAGACATAGACAATGTACATTAAGAGAAAAATAAAGAAATTAATGACTAAAGCGTCACCTTTTCTTCAGGAATAATTCTAGGCCGATCAACAGGAACACTGTCGTCTCACGGAAATTCCTGTAATCCTGATGCCACATCTGTGTCCAAAAAAATGGGCATTAATAACATTATTTTAAAAAGAAAAAGTACAGTTGAAAAGTAGTAAAACATGCAAACTTTTTACTTCTCCTCAATATCCCATTATTTGTCCAATTAATGGGATATTAATTGGACAATCTTATCAATCAATATTAATCTGTCGCAAATCATTTTAGAAAATCCAATCATATATATATATACGTGTCCGTGCATGTGTTTGTGTGTGTATATATATATATATATATATATATATATATATATATATATATATATACACTATTTTTTTTTTAATTGGCTATAGCCCACAGGAAGCTGAACTGGAATTTTAAAGATGAATTCACTAAATTGCAATTTTTAAGAAATTCAACAGTCACACAAAAGGCTTATAAAAGAGTTATTTGCGACAAAACATTTGTACATTGAACTGAGGTTGTAATAAGATGCAGAATCGTCATTTAATTTAAGCCAGAAGCTGACTTAGCATTCACAATTAAATTCCGAACCATTTCGCTCACCTCGTACTCCTCCATGTTCACCTCGTCAGGCTTAATGAGTTCCAGTTTAGCACGTGCCACCTTCATGATGCTCTTACACCTGCAGGGAAGAACAGGGCCGCCACGTTAGAGCTCAGGCGTGACTCATGAGATGCTCTCAGGAACGAGCTGCGTCCTCTGCCCATGAATCATACTTTATTACCCAAAACAAAATGGAAAGATAGCGTCGCATCTGGGGCCAGGCTCACATCAATCTAATTACCTCGCTCAAAATAGAGGAGAAAGAAATCAATTTGCTTATGAATATGGATCACGTTCCTCATCGGAGCGTGCAGTCTGCTCTGGAGACACACGAGACAGTGTAACGAGACAAAAGCCTTTGGGCGGCGCAGACAGGAAGCTGTTTGACAACACAATGATCAGAAACAGCAGCGACTGCTGTGACAAGCTGATAATCACTCTCTGTGTCAGTCTGGGAGGCTTGAGATGGAACTGGCCTTTGGAATAGGGTTCCCGTCTTCTAAAATCAATCTGTTATCAGTGAGGCGGTTCTGTCAAGCTACGGCATTGTGTGTGGCTAACGCTCGTCTTTCATATTTGTCAATGTGATGCTCAACTAACTGTAGAATATAATCGCCGTACAAAAGTGAAATCAAAGGGTGACAGTGACAGCAAAACATTTGGGGAAAAAAATATAAATTTTTGCACACAAAAAAATCGAATGACTTTTTCCCTGTACTTTTTTTTTATTCTGTTCAATGTCTTTTTGTCTATTTTCCACATCTTTTGTAAAGTTGTAAATAATTGCTGTATTTTTAAACACATTTTATAAAGATATTTTAGAGCTGTGCATAACTAGAAAAATGTGCATTCACTTAAAAAAAAATCATTTTTATTTTAGATTTTATTCACTTCCATTAATTCTACAGGCCTAGAAATCCTATTTTAAAATTACCTGATGTTTACAGGCATTCCGTGATGGGAACCATGTAAAATAAATACAACTGGGTTTGATATTTTATTATCAAATCCAATGACATTCATACATTTACAAGTGTATTAAATCTTTCCCTGCCATTGACAGAATTTTCTGTCATTTATGACACAATGATTCCCCCCTCTATTGACAGAATTTTCCGTCTTTCACTGTTATACGGTAGGGAGTCCTGTTACGCATCTTCTGAAGCAGCACAGACTCTCCGGATCAAAACACAGACGAAGATGCAGAAGCAAGCGATAGAAGCACTACTTTATCCACAAGTAAAATAACACGATCGTCAAACATTAAACGGCATATAAATCAAAACATAGATATAAATCATCTATGTTTTGATCATCTTTCTGAATCCGATCTGGACGTAGTCTTTGACAAAAATGTAATTTTCTCAGCTTTTTGTTCAAAATGTTTCTTTTTTTTTTTTTAAATGAAACTTACCCACATTCAAATGTTGACAAAAATGTGATTTTCTCAGCTTTTTGTTCAAAATGTTTCTTTTTTTTTTTTTAAATGAAATTTACCCACATTTAAGTGTTGATAAAAAATATAACGCATGAAGAAAGAAGATTAAAATGTTCGTTTGTTTGTTTGTTTAAAAGCAGAGGGTCTGTTCTTTCTTTTAAAATATTGCATGTTCAGATATTCATACAACAAAATATTCTGGGGGCCATGAAAGCTGTGTGAAAATAATACAAAATGCAGGCGCTGGCAGGGAAAGAGTTAAGTGTTGAAATATTTAAAAATTGAAAATGAAAATGGTTCATTTAACTTGTACCTCTCATCAAAGCCAAGGTTTCTGTCCGCGAACTGCATCAGCAGAGTTCTCTCCAGGATCTTCTTGGGTGCCTGGTTGTGTATGAAGTAAACAATGACGTGTTGTAGCCGGTAGTCCCTCTCAGGGGGTGTGTCCTCCTGAGCGAACCTCAGTAAACGAGTGTACTCTACTTTCATTGCCTGTTACAGAGAGAAAGAAGCCGAGAGAGAAAGCAGGAAAGAAATAAAAAGAGTAAGAGATAGATCTGCATGTTTATTTAGAAGAAAGTGTCAAAAACTAAATGAAAATGAGCAAGAAAATAACTCAAACTTTCCATCTAGACAAGAAGATAAAAAAAATAGTGACTGTAGTAATAGCAGCCTGCGTGCAGAGTGAAAATAGACAGCTGGACATCAGCGAAGACACAACACAACAGAGGCCTATAGAGATCTGACAATACAACTCTCACTAACCACTTACGATCTTAAATGATTTAATGGAATCGTCTTTAAATGCACAGATTTTAAATGGTACTCACTTTATTTTGCTATGTTGTGTGAAGTACACAATAATGGATTGTCTAAGATGACAAAACTCTTCACAACACACAGCAGCAATTGACAGCAGATGGTGACAGTACTGCACAGTATACTGGCAGCTTAAACAGTACTGCAGTACCTCAGGAGCATCATTTAGAAATTTCAGTAGCTTACCCGAATGGCACAGTGTGACATGAAGCATAATGCAATGACATAAGATTTAGCATTTAACTAATTTAAGTGTGAGGGAAGTTGCTACATTTATTATAAAATAATTAATAAATCTTATATCAAATATATGAATTATTAAAGGGGCTATGTATGAATTTTCATATATCAATCACTTTTGTAATAAAACTTATAAAACGAGACCTTCCCCGACTCCCTAGGTTGTCTATGAAAACCTGTGGACTGATTTTTATATGAAAGATTTCTGACTTTTTGCCAGGAGATTCAAAAGGATGTGACGTTTACTGCAGTTCACTTAACAGCCACCGGGTGTCACTAATAACAACTCTACATATAGCCCCTTTAAATAATATAAGCAAAAACATAAGTATTTAGTAAATATATAAAATGATTTAGTATAAATAATCATTATTACATCAATATTTTAATTATAATTATTGATTACAAATTAATTGCCGAACCCAACAAAAACAAATGATCTTACAAATGGCTATTTTGTGTTTTCTACTTAAACAGAACAGTATGCTTATCACCAGGATTAAATTAATTAATTACGAATAATTGACATGGAATTATACATTGACAGCACTAGTGTCATTTCATCAGTATCGATACCAAAGTACCAAAGTATCCAATCTTGTGTGTCAGTCAGCATCACCTCATCAGCAAACTTCTCTATCTTCAGTGGATGAGTAATATAAATAACCTCATTTGCATATTAAAACAGGATGCAGAGGGTTTTTACATAGCCTGCAATGTAAAAAGAGAGCTCACAGAGATAATAATGAGATGCTCAGGGAGAGGGGGTGTGGTCAGAGCTAATGAGATGCACAGGGGGTGTGGCATGCAACAGGTCATGTACCTTGAAGAACGCTGCTTCAGGCCCACACTTGTCATAAACACTCCTGGATTTGCCAATGGCCATTATGATACCCTGCATGTTTGGGGTCATCATCGCCTGCCCAAGGAGGGAAGGTTATTACTACACCGGCCACGCCTCCAAAACTCTCATTGGGCAGTCCGCATGCCAATCACAACACAGCTCAGCCACCAGCGAATGAACTCAAGTCAACCCATTGAAGTAAATGAATTAGCTTAGTACTACAGAAAAGCTAATTCGATATCATGCCCACAGCATTTTAGGATGATTAAACATTCAAAACAGGATCATCATGCAGGTTAATGTGTCTTTTGCTTCTTTAAATCAGTTATGAACAACATAGTGAGCAGTGTAGATGTTAAATAAAAATAAACAGCACAATGATCTGAAGCTTGTGCTACATGCTTCACAAAGAAAAGAAAAAAATCTGGCAAAATGGAAGGATATTCTATTCTGTAACATTTTAAAGGGGGCAGCATTAGTTGTTTGGGAGTCCTGTGGGAGTAAATTGCAAATAATACTAATCTGAAATGGGTTTGGCAAGCCAGAGCAGGTTGTGAAAGGGATGCTGGGATTTTTTGGGCAGCAGTCTCATGACCAAATGCCTCCAAGAACTCTACCTCATCATCATAACCTCCCTCCTTCGATTGAATGACAAAGGTTCCTACATTAGGAATGGCCACCTCTACCACCCGCTGAGGCGCGGGTAGAGAGGAGGCGGAGTCGTCCTGCTCAGGGTCAGGGGGAGGGCAGGGGTCAGAGGTCACCTCGCTGTCGGGATGAGATGACTGAGACAAAGAGAGACAGAGAGAGGAAAAAGTAGCTCGCCGCAAAAGAATGTGGGCCAGAAGAACTGAAAAAGCATGTACTTGTGAGTAAACTAATCCAGTATTTCTTGTATATATATATATATATATATATATATATATATAAAATATATTATATATTATTTCTCTATATATAAATGAGAACATGATTGATACAAACTGCCCTGGTCTGAATAAGACTTGTTACTTTAAAGCTAAAGTGTGATGTTTCTACGCCACTACCATAGACTAAAAAAAGATGGACAACACGTCCCCCTTCTTTTCACTGTAGAAAAATTAAGCCAAAAAATCCCAAAACCAGCCCTTGCCAATTAAGTCACTTAATTGCCAGAGCCAGAGTCTGCGCAATAGTGATCCTGAGGTGGAGCCGCGGTATCAAGGTCCCGTCTATATACACCCACTCCCGCAGACTCAATCGCAAGCACAGCTGTCAATCATGACGTTACACTCCGTTTTTATAGTATTAAATAACTAAAACCAAACATATGTGATAAGAAATACCCAAAATGACAGAAACCATCTTTGGGGAAAAATGATTTGAAGCGTAATTGGATATTTTAGTTTGGCTCAATCCCATTCGAATACATGGAGACGGTGGGGTTTATGACCTATTCTGCAGCCAACCACCAGGGGGAGAATTAAATGATTTGGCTTCACTTTTCAGGACGTGTGCGGCACACTTAGCCACTAGTGTCACCAAACAGTTTTGCTTGTTCAGGGAAATCATTTAATCTTTTAGTAGTTTTATCCAAAGAGACTTAACACCGAGGAGAACAACAGAAGCAATAATCAAACTATGGCTGTGTGTCTCATTTCAAATGCCCTCCAGAGATCGCATTTGTAAGCTGCATGTGTCATTTGGGCTGTGTCAATTCAGAAAAGTAACCATTACATTCCAAAGTAAGAAAGAAATTACAGTAATTTACGCCTCATCAATTTTATTAATGCTCAATTTATCTGAAATGAGACATGCGCTGACATATGTGGCACCTTCGGAGGGCAAAGTCTTCGAAATGAGACATCTTATGAATCACTTAGTTGTATCTGCATATTAAACTTAGATATAGAAAATAGAAGCATAGAAAATAATTACACATTCAGATGGAAAGAATCACATTCATTCAGCAAAGCGTGAATGCAATGCAACACAACATTTTTTGGATATTTGAGTGATCAGAGCCAAATACCCAAAGTCCAACATGTTCATAAGACAGGTGAAAAAAGCACAAATAGCATGAGATGAAAACTAACACATACTTCACATCTTGAAAACTAAACCCACACAATTTAGACCTACTGCCATGACTTCACATGTGTAGACATGAATGTTTGCCCTACATCCAACTAGAAAAGAGCACTTTCTAAACAGACCCTTTGGTCTCCGTGTTTGGTCTCCAAAACCATCTGAAGGACCCAGATCTGGTTCATCGTGTGTTTGTGTATGTCTTACTGTGTTGAGCAGGGCCTCTGGACTCTTCTCATCATGCTCAGCTGCGGCTTTGCTGATGGCTCTCTGCGTGTCCTCCTGCAGGTGTTTGGAGTCTCCGGTGGGCGACTGCTGCTCCATGTACTCTGGGTCATGCTGAGGGGCTGTTGAGGAAGCAGAGAATGAGTTTCCTTAAGTTAAAGACGGTTGTCTCAGACAGTATGTACACAGACTCGGCTCACCGGTATTGTCTGGAGGGCAGGGTTCAGTGCTCATGGGCTGGGCGGCCACACTGGCGGCGGTGGCGGCTGCGGCAGCGGCAGCGGCCAGAGCCAGTTTCTCCTGCTGGAGTTTGCGGACCTGTAGAGCGTCCCACTCCTCCATCTCCCTCTCAAAGAGCTTGTTATCCCCCTCAACATACTCCTTTAGATCAGGAGGGAGCTTGTCCAAGCCGCTGAGCATCTGCCCCGTCTCTTTATCAAACTCCTCTGAGATACACATAAGCAGACAGTCAGCTTTTCAAACACATCTATTTAAATGAGAACATATGTTACCTGCTGTTTTATTAACAAAGTAAATTACAATTACAACAGACTATTTGAAAACTGATCCGTACACATTTTCTTTTCTAAAAAAAAAAAAAAAAAAAAACATTTATTTAAAAATCTTTTTTTTTTCTTTGAAAACACCCTAAATGGGATGTTGTCACATTAAGCAAACTTCTGGGGACAAATTTTGTACCCAAAATACAGCTAAATAAACAAATTATGGAGGACTTGGAGTGCCACTTAAAAATAAGGATCAATTTATTAAATAGAAAATAAAAATGTAAATAAAAAAAATTAAATGATAATGTAAATACTTCTCAAACTGGCAAATAAATAGACACACCCTAATGGTGCTCAATGTAGTTAAATGTGATAAAAAAATAAATTAATTAATGAACCACTTTCCAAATTGACAAGTATAAACTATTTCATGTTTAAAATTTGAGATGTAACAATGAAATAATACACTGATAAGACATTTTGTGGTTTAAATTCGACTTTAAAAAAGAAAAGAAAAAATGCAAGCAAGATAATAGCTCATCTAAACTCAACTGTCAAATGTTTTTTTAAATAATGGCATTGGACATTCACCAATGAATGATTTGATTCCTTTATTGTTATTATTTTAATTTAAATATTAATTAAATAATCAGGTTTAAATACATATTTATTTGGCATTTTCAAAAGTATATATATATATATATTTTTTTTTTTTTCTATTTTTTAATAAATAAATTGATTGCTTAATTTGTATCTTTAAATGTCAAATAAACACTTTTAGATTTTACTATTTGCTTCATTAGCTGTGTTGCACTAGGAGAATCAAAAATGAGCACATGCAGATGAGGTTACCTTCAATAAGGAAGGGTTTTTTATCATCAATATACATGAGGCAGTATGCGCTGGCATTGCGATATCCACCGAACGAGTCTCGCACCAGCTCCTCCCAGGACGACTTTGTCACTGAAATGTCATTGTATTTCATCCACTGTCGGTGATGTGGGTCATAGATGTACGCCCAGTAGTGACCCGCGTTTGCCTGACCCTCGTGGACCAAAACGGCATGCAGCCGGTACGGCACCTAAAACAAAGCATCAAGTACAAAATTAACTCATTCTGGGGTCATTTCTGAGACGGATAGAAAACTATAGGAGATCTCAAAAAGCTTCTTACCTGCATCATGGACTTGTCAGAATACATAAGCTCGATGGTTCTGTGGATTCTGGATATACTGGCCTGCAGATCTGACACAGATCAGGCAGAAACATGTACATTTATAAAGCCCAAAGCAACAGGAAATCAGTATGAGCACATGTTTGCGTGCACGCTTGCTTGTACCTCTGGTGTCATTCTCCACCTCGCTCCTCCAGCGGTGCAGACAGCCCTCCAGCACCCGCAGCTCCTCATCTGTGATGTTTCGTGGGGCGGGGTGCATGGGTAGATCCGGCGGCACGCGAGACTGAGTGAATGGCTTATGGATCGAAACCCTTTGCTGCTGTTGTTGCTGCTGCTGCTGAGCCTGCAGACCAGAGCTGGAGCCCTCGGGTGAGACAGATGCATCCGGTTGATCCCCTGCACTGAAGTCCAAGCAGAAAACACTTGAATATCTCAGAACTATACTAAATAATATTTCCCTCTTGGAATCGTTGGAAAAAAAACTTGCCTTGCTGGAGGTGGCAGCTGTGCAGTCATGCCACCAGGTGGTGCTGTTGTATCAATGTCTTCCACAGGTGACGTGCACACAGGCTTGCTAGAGGCAAACTCCATGGCGTACTGGAGAACATCGGCCAGAGGAAACCTCTTGGGCCCTGAGCCATAGCTCAGATACCTGTCATAGAGAATGTTTTGGGGGGGAAAAACGGATCTCAAGTAAGAAATCAAGTTGGTTGTCTATAGACCGACAGCAGAAATACGAAAAAAGAAAGTCAGTCGGTCTCCTCATACTCATTCTTCAGGCAAATTACAGTCAAACCTCAGCACGTGACTTTAATCTTTCCATTAACAGAATATTTCATGTTGAAATCTTTTTTCAAGGAAAAGATTTTCCTGCTATGCAAGTTAACAGCAGGTTAGCTCTAGATCTGAGCAGAGGTTAAATAGAATTAACAAACCTCTCCAGTCGCTGCTGGAGGACGGTCAGGTGCTCTTTTAGTCTTCTGATCTCCTCTCGTTTTATCCGCGTGATGTCTCTGTTCCTGTCCATGTACCTGAAATCAATCGCATAACTGAATTCCCTGAAAACTGGAAGTAATTTTCGTTTTGGTAGTATTATTCAATATACATACACTATATTATAAGTACTATGCAAATGCTTCTTTATGAGATGTGGCATCAAAAAAAAACTTTATCAAAACAAAACAAAAAATTAAAAAAACATTACAATGATGTCATTGATATTGTTTCGACTTTGACTAGGGAACAGTGCAGGTCAATGAGAAATTTCCCCCCATTTTACAAAATACATTTAAAAAAAGAAAATAGGCTACTACTAAACGAAAAGATCTTAAAAAGAATATTATGAAACTAGATAAAAAGGTTTGTCAAAACAAACTGATGTTTGCTTGAGAAACCCTGACCAGAAAGTTTGAAGTAGTTTTAAAAGCTGGAAGTTTGAAGGTTTTCAGTTTGAAGTACAGTAGTCAACATTACAAGTGGATCAGAAGAAAACACAAGAAAATCGCACTAACCTGTCCATGTACAGCATGGAGGGAAACTCCAGCTTGTTGTGAATCTTTTCAGGTCGGCCTAAGGCTTGATTAAACTCAAACCTCGACAGTTCAAAGGTCAAAACTGGTGGGAGTTCTGTGAACCAGTGCTAGAAAAAGAAAAAAAAAAACAGCAAAATTTTGCATATACAAAAACTAAAGTCAAACTTCTAGTTTGCCAATAATGGTCAAGTGAGAAACAAGGGAGAAAAATGGCTTTAAAGTCTTTAAATGAATTTTGATTGATTTGATATTAAGTTTTTTTTTCTTCAAAAATCTGTCTGTAGTAGTCTTTTAACCCCAGCATGCTCCATGAGAGGCCCATCCATGTGACCCATCCCAGCTCCGCCCCCCATGCTGACAGCTGGAATGAGCACGGTGGCCTGATCACATTCTGAGAGAGACACAGTGTGCTGGGCTTTCATTAACATCCCAGCCTGTTGGAGCCCAGAATAATGTACACCAGAGAATCTCCTTCTTTATTTGCACTCAGCTGAAGTAATTAGCAGGAAGCAGCTGCAAAGGGATCTGCCCAGGGCGGCACTGATGACTGAAAAGCCATTATGTAACATCTCGGTCAGAGGTCACATGTTATGTTTTTTTCTTTCACCTCAAAGATTGTGATTGGATGGCCAAAAGAAGGAATATGAGGACAGTTTTAGGTGTTTGAGTGTATTGTTGCGCACTGGGATAAAAAAAAAAAAAAGAAAACAGAGTGAAACATCTACAAACCTCTTGTCCTGATTTGGCAGAGTTCTCAGCAGAATGCAAAGACTCGATCTCTCCTTCAATCATGGCTGCCTCTAAACACTCGTGTAGATCTTTGAAGCCATTCACCTGGAGAGGGTACTGCCCAAACATCTCAGTGTTCTCAAATTTCTTT
Source organism: Rhinichthys klamathensis goyatoka (assembly GCF_029890125.1). Taxonomy (NCBI): domain Eukaryota; kingdom Metazoa; phylum Chordata; class Actinopteri; order Cypriniformes; family Leuciscidae; genus Rhinichthys; species Rhinichthys klamathensis. The sequence goes on along the minus strand of NW_026606577.1, from coordinate 2,607,035 downwards.
CCTGTGAACACACACACGCTCACAATATTGACTCTCTGTAATGTGCTCCGTATAATGATAATCTCTTATCTTATCCATGTTTATTTAGTGGGCACCATATGGATGCATCACAGCGAAAGTATGTAATGCAAAAACACGCATAACAAATTGAGACAGCATAGCTACATTAATCATTCGCATTAATGTACTTGTGCAGCGCAGAATATGTTTATGGCCTTACATTCACTCGCACATACAAATACTAATCAATTTGGGGTATGTAAGATTTTATAATTTTTTGAAAGACTCTTATGCTTCCAAAGACTGCATTTATTTGATTAAAAAAATATATATTTAGAAATATTATTACAATTTAAAATAACTGTTTTCTATTTCTATATTTTCAGCCTCATTACTCCAGTCTTCAGTGTCACATGATCCTTCAGAAATCATTCTAATAAGCTGATTTGGTGCTCAAAAGAAACATTTATTATTATCAATGTTGACAACAGTTAAATCTTACTTGTTCAGTTCAAGTTCTTGTAGTGAAAATTGAGATACTTTTTTTTAGAATTCTTTGATGAATAGAAAGCTCAAATGAACAGCATTTATTTGAAATAAAAATCTTTTGTAACATTATAAATGTCTTTACTGTCAATTTTGATCAATTTAACACATCCTTGCAGACTACAAGTATTAATTTCTTTAAAAAAAAATCTTACTGACCCCAAACTTTTGAATGGTAGTGTACTTATTAATTGACTTAATCTAATTAGAAATACTAAACACTCATCCTAAAACTAAACATTTTTAAATAAGAAACCAGACATTTTTGTGAGGTTTTACAATGATATTTTGATTAATTTGGTACTCAAATGAGCTAAACAATTTAAGAAGGTAAAAAGGTCACCTAATAAGCAGTCTGCATGTAACCAGCTATGATCAGTGCTGTCATGTTTAATAAGCCCAGCACCACTCACACATCAATGACCGTCACATCTTGGGTTCTCCACAGCACATTGACAACACAAGGTCACTTTTATTAACAAGGGGAGAGGACTCATACATCCGATGGATACTCACCCTCCAGGACGCCCACAGCCAGGAAACGTCCGTAAAAAAGCTCAACCATCGGGTTCTTCGGCTTCTCTCCCTCCCTGTGTAGAAGAAGAGCAAACTGAGTCGCATGGGGCTGGAAATGTTCGGGACTAGAGGAGTCAGTGTCCTTTGGCTGTAGGAGTCACACGAGGACTGCATTCAGCAGGTATTTAACGGTGCTAATTGAAGTCACACAGGTTAATGAACCACATTAATCATCATTAATGCCTGTTCCAGCTGAATTTGTCATGTGGTCATACATCATTCTGAATGATATGAGAGAGAAACACAGAGATACAAAGAGAAGCTTGTGGTCATCAGATCTTCTGGTAGGATGTACAGAATCTCACCTGTCCTCCTCTGCCTTTATCTGAAACGCGTCCTCCAGCCAGTCCAAGAGTTTATGGGTGAACTCGCTCACATCCTGCTGTACAAACAAACAAACCAATTCAAATCCTGAACAAATGTATTCTTGTTTTAACTGGTCTCAATTGGTCCTAGAACAACCATTTTGTTCTAGTGCACATGTGCCAAAAATGCACCATATTAATCAAAAGGTCAGGCTTATCTATGATGCTGAGAGGGTATAAAACAGATTGACCCATGGCACAAATATTGAGAGCTCTATAAATAGGTCCCTATTGTTGTAGCATTTAGTTTTTTCCCTGAAGCTCACTTATGATATGTTGATCTAGTTTTCTTGTACAATAAATGTTGCAATTTCATGATTTTAACCCATTTGCTGAACCTACTGTATCTCTAAGACTATATATACTGTATGTTAATAAGTTCTGTTATGACTAGCAAACCTCTTTGCAAGTGATATAATTAATGAGACGCCAGTCTAATTGCTGAATACAGAATATGCATTAATATGTAAATGTGGGCAGCCATATGCTAACATGTTCATTGTTTTGAAGTACTGTGATAATGTTTAAATGATTGCATTTTATTGTACACTTCCATTCAAAAGTTTGGGATCAGTAAGATTTCTTTTTCAAATAAATTAATTCTTATTTTTCAAAATATTTCTATTTTAAATAAATGCTGTTCTTTTGAACTTTCTATTGATCAAAGAATCCTGAAAAAAATGCATCACAGTTTCCACAAAAATATTAAGCAGCACAACAGTTATCAACACTGATAATAATCATGTTTCATCAGCATATTAGAACGATTTCTGAAGGATCATGTGACTGATGACTGGAGTAATGATGCTGGAAAATTCAGCTTTTCCATCACAGGAATACAATACATTTTCAAATATATTCAAATAGAATACAGCTACTTTAAATTGTAATAACATTTCACAGTTTAACTGTTTCTACTGAACTTTTGATCAAATAAATGCAGTCTTGGTGGGCATTAGAGTCTTCTTAAAAGCATTACAAACTCTTACTGAGCCCAAACTTCACATTCTGAATGTTAGAGTATGTCTACACAGAAGCACTCTTGTTTATTTTAAAAGAGCAAGGAAAATCCAGTTTTTTATTATGTCTTTCAGTGCCTTACCTGCTGAGACTCGCTGGACTTGAAGGCGTCCTTGAGGATCTCCACGGCTCGGGACGGGTCCACATACTTCCGCTTGGAACCCACCAACAAGGAGAAGAGGCGCCTCAGCTCCTGCATGAACGGCAGGTTCCTGTGCTCCTGTGGGAATACAAATGGAGACCAAATTCTTAAATCCCACAGAGAAAAAACACAAAGTGTTCCCGCAACTCAAACAGCAGAGCATGGCACTAGCAATGCCAAGGTCATGGGTTTTGATTTCCAATGAATACATGACTGATAAAATGTCTGCCAAACGCATAAAAATGTAAAATGTTAACTTTAAGCAGGGCCTAAAATGAACACGGATTGGCAAGTATATAAAACGGTGTCACACGCCAGTTGGCCAGTAACATTTTTATTAAATCTAGCAATGCATGAATGTGAACAAACGCGAACGACACTCGGGACAGTTGTTGGGCCAGTGCTGCATCGTCACAAAAGTTTAAGGCTTGAGAATTTAAATGTTCAAGTGCAAGTCACGAAAGGGAGCTCAATTCATTACTGGCGCGCTGTATGGAAAGTTTTCACATCCGAAGTGCGCGCCCAGAGAGCTGCGTCTCAGACAGTGCGTAAATACTGAATAGAACTCTTTCACATCTTCTTGCGCTTGAGCAAACAAATTCACACAAAATTTTATAAAAAAAAAAGAGAATTCTAGTAAACAGTCGGTTATGTCGTAACTGACCGTAAACAGTTGAGAAATTAAATGCATTTGTATCAGTACATTAGATCAGTGCATTCACTCTTAAAGTGACAGCAGCCTAATATTACTGTTTGTTTTGACTTTTGACTGAATAAGCTTTGTAACTTTAATAAGGATTCATTAATAAGGGTGTTTAATTTATACAGTGAAGACTATGCAGTGTTTTCTTTTACATTTGCTTACTTTATTACATTTTTGTACCTGAAACCGACTGTTAGACCTACCTGAAAAACTGTACTAATTTGTGTTTTTACTGGTAATTTGATTATTTGTTTTTTGATTATTGTTTGTAAAACGGTTTACTTGTCTTTAATAATGTTTTAAATTGATATTAGTTAGGCTAGTAGTTTTAGCTGTGATAATGAAATTGGAATAGAGGATTGTGAATGTTCACTGGTATCTAAAATTTGTGTCGTTACTGTTTTGTAGCCGGTAAAAAATATTTATTGCCAGTACATTTCATTGGCAGATGTGGCAAAAAGTTAGTTTTAGGCCCTGGAAATAAGGTATGATGGCTAATTGTTGAGAGAATTTGAATGATGAGAGTTTGATTAGTTGGGTCTGTCTGCAATCAGTTAAGGAGATCTTTGCCTTACAAACATCTCAATGCCCCACAGGGGTCAGAAACCTTCACCAGATCACATCATCTGGATTTTTTTCTTCAGTATTAAATGATAACAGATTAAAGTCTAGAAAGAGCTTCTCCACTGACCCAGCAGACGAAAAGTATGAGCAATAAGGAGAGAGAAAAGAATGAATCCAGGGCTCTGTGGTCTTCTATCAGTGGATGAGGTTAAGCTCAGATTAGCGGCCATGTCTGCTGACCCCGTTCGCAGGCTCAGGGTCCCCAGAGAAGGACACGAAGACAGAAATCACAAAGACACTGTCCACTACTTCTTCCACTTAAAAAAACAGTCTGGAGGAGCTGATGTGACAGTTTAACAGCAAGAACACAGGGACCTTGATAAAGCACTTCCTCTGCTTCACCTCCTCTGGTCACAGGCCAGTCAGATGGGTGAAAATCACTGCTCGTAACAGCACGATAATGTCACAGCATGCAACTGTGCTTTCAAACCAGGTCAAGCAAGGTCACAGTTGCTGGAAGTGTGTCTCGGTGAGAAATGGAAGCTCTTATGGCATGCGAGTTGTTGTTAACCATGGTGGACATGGGTATCGGGCGGCAATCTCACCTTCTGATTGCGGGGCAAGTCCTGCATCCGTGCAGGGGGGGAATAATGCAACACCAGCCTCTGGAACTCCAGCAGGTTAAAAAGAGACTGGAAAATATAGATAGATAAAAAAGATGAATATCAGTGTTTGAAAACAGTGTGTACCAGCACTGAATGTCAACACAACCTTGTGATGATACGTTAGACAAAACGCAAACGCATTTGGCATGTTTCTCGCGCTTAGTTGAAGTGTCGCTACAGTATCATAGTGTGAATGACTGATGTCCTGTTTTTGGTGACAGATTCACACATTTAGAATCTCCTCGTCCAGATCTATAAACGCACAGAGCTCTGAGCGCCAGAGCGGCCACGGTTCTTACATGAGGGGGGGCTTCTTCAGGCGTCAGGTTACACACAGGAGGTAAACAGCATGTGACAGTACTCAGCGATCATTACTCAGCTTGGTTCATGTTCTGACATCGCCAACAGACACAAACAATCAGGCCTCAGTAGGACCTGAAGTCACATTCAAAGCCGATATACGCACATAAATGAGTGCTATATTAATATGCTAGGTTGCTTGGTAATATAAATAGCTTACAGTTAGGCTAATAAACAATATAAAATGTAATAAATAAATTATATATAACAAATAATAAAAGAATAAAAGTGTAAAACCAGGTATATTTTATAATATTGCAGTTCTCGCTGTTTTATAAAAGCAATAATATACATAAAGCCAGAAGTTACAATTGTCGTTTTTGAGATGGTAACAGATATACAAGTCTTGGACATTACTGTGAACAATATAATCACACTTTTAAATGTTTGAAGTTGGTAAGATTTTTTAATGTATCTAGTGCTAACTAAGGCTGCATTTATTTTATGAAAAATAGAGTAAAAAACCCCAGTAATATTGCAAAATATTATTACAGTTTTCTATTTTAATATATTTTAAATTGTCATTTATTCCTGTGAAAGCTGAATGTTTAGTAGCATTACTCCAGTCTTCAGTCACATGATCCTTCAGAAATCATTCTAATATGCTGATTTGCTGCTCAAGAATCATTTATTATTAATGTTGACAACAGTTGTGCTGCTTAAATTAAACTGCTTAAAACCATAATACATTTTTTTTCAGGATTCTTTGATTAATAGAAAGTTTAAAAGAACGGCATTTATTTGAAATATAATTTTTTATAACATTATAAATGTGTTTACTGTTATGTTTGATCAATTTAATGCATCCTTGCTGAAAAAAGTAAAAAAAAAATTGTATGTACTGCAATGTACTTTTTTTTTTATCTTAATGAGCCCAAACTAGTGTATGTTTATTTATTATATATTTTCTTGCCATATTTCATCTACTCTCTAAACTCTCTAAACATGATCCTAGATGCATATATTGAATGTTGTCATCTTCAAAAATAATAACTATACTGATGCATTGATACAGCAATATCTCTTTGTTTTTAATAACTGCAATGCAAGGCCAACTCGGCTTCATTCAGATCAGATCTGCAGCATGTGAGACAAACAATCACACTGTCTGGGGAATTATAAAATCAAATAAGACAATTAAAAAATAAATGAATTAAACTGTCATTTTTTGTTTTTCAGTTCATTAAATAAGCAAATGTGTTTCAAATTGTAAAGCAATCACAGCGGCTGACACTGACCTGTATGACTGCACTGAACCAGCACGTGTTCCCCACGTTCTTCAGCCCTACGGGACAGTTATCCTGCCTCTTCCTGTCGTACGGGTTGGGTGAATCGCTCCATACTTCTGTGTGTGTGCGCTTCAGGCTGGCCTTGTTCTCAGCGATGCTGGCCTCCAGGACTCTGAAGCACAAAGACACCAAACATCACTTCTGTCTGGTCGCACACGGTATAAAAGATATCTGATACAACTCTACTTGCTATGCGATTCATTTTATACTGAAACCTACAGTTAAAAGTACAGTTAAATCCCCACCTGCTGATAGCCTGCTCTTCATCGGTGATGCCCGTCTCTCTGAAGGCCCTGTTCGACTCCTCCAGACTGAGAGCGATGGCCCGCTGCAGGTCATCTTTATCATCTCCAGTGAGATCAATTACATCTGAAACAATCACAGGAACACCCGAAAGTGGGTTACTAGCAAACGATGGGTGCCGTGTTGTGCTTGGAGTCAATTGTTTTATTTGTGATAATGTTGTGTAACATTGAACACTTTTGTTAATCAGCCAATGCCAAGAATATCAAAATGCTTAAATATTGCCCGATTAATCAGCCTGTTTGATATTTCATTAGTTAGACAGCTCACAAGGTTATAACACACTGTCATAGTGATAGGAAAAAAGCATGGTGAGAGCTCAAATAAAAATATGAGGAAGCATGCCAAACTAACATTCCCCCTGTCAGCATTTTCTCAGTAGTAGGACTGGGGTTTGTGTCATAATCATTTAAAACAAGCTGGGAGGAGCAGCAGGCTGGATCTTTAAAGGTCTGGCTCTCTGAGATGATGTGCATGCACTTATAAGAGAGCTGCCAGAACTCCCACTGTTAGTTACATGATGTCTCATTTCAGTCTCTCTTTTCTAAAGAGGAATTTCAGGAAGACGTGTAGCAAAGACGTTGACACAGCAGAGCAAATTCCCTCCTGCAGTTTAAAAGTTAATGAATCAATCCTAAAGTCTCTCTTTTCAAGTTTAGGTACCAAAATACAGATAAAACAAATAGTCTTTATATATATTTTAGAACTGCTTATAAATCAGTTCACCAAGCTGTCGGGAACAAAGCATTTACAGCTGGTTCCTTTGCGTCATGGCATTTCATTGTACTTCATCACAGAGCAGCGTAATCTTTCCCTGGATTCCGGCCAATCATTGTTCTTAGATGTAAATATACGTACTTGTATCAGCCTGGCTGCCCACGCTGATGTATCTATCATTGGTGATTTGGGCCGTCTGGTAATAGGTGGCTTCATCTTGCTGCGGGACCTTGGCATTCTTTTCCGTGAGAAAGGCAACCGCCTCGGCTAGGTCACCGTTACTGGCCTGGACACAAACACCTTTCATTACATGCACTAAGAAACTAACTTGTCTTTGAGAAAATAATATTAAAAGTCCATCTATCAAATCAGCTGCAAGTATATCATATATATTTTGTATATTATCATATATAGAGTTAATGAAACGGAAAGCTCACCTGCAGTGCTTGCTGTAACAGCTGAACATCTGTAGTTCCAGTAACTTCCCTCAGCTGGTTCAGTAATGTCTGCTGGTGCTGTGAAGAAAACGCAAGAGAAAACACTTTTTTTTAAATGTTAAGTAAATCAAAATGAATATTTCCTGTGCTTGTGACTATACATCCCCTCTATACAGCTTCATATCGACCGATACTGTGTGTTTAATTTGTGTCTGCTTATTTCCCCTGTTTTTACACTGAGATTGGCTTTGCAGCCATAACATGAAAATATTAAACATAAAAAAACATAAAAATGTCATATTAAAAAAAGCTAACTGCGGATGGTCATTTTTCCTCTTTCTGTCTAAGTGGACGTATTTTGGCAGAATAAGTTGGGAAATGGATCAAACATTAAAAATATTGCTCTGCAAGACCAGGATCAAACGGGTTGCTGTCACCAGCATCACAGTGGAGCATCAGGACACGCTGCAAACAGAACAACATCTCACTTCTCTGGGTGGGAAACAGAGTACTGGCCCTTTATCTCAGTCCTGGCTATGATCAGGAACAGCATGAGTCAAACATAGACTGTGCCAAGCCGAAGAGGGAGGAACAGCAACGCTCCTCCCAAGACCGAAACGCAGTATGACTGATCTGTTTCGACTAATCTGATCATTTTAGTTTTGGGCTCTATCAAATCATATACAAATGTTCTTCTGCTAGCCTCATAACAAGTCTTGAGTTACTGACATCATTACATAATCGAACAGTCAGTGACTAAGGGATGCTTCACTGACTTTCTAATGCATTGCATGCCTTTCCGTTCAAGATATGACATGAGACGTCGTGGTCTGTGCGTAGCGGGCACGTCTCAACACTCTGAAGGTGGCACACCCCTCCCTGATTGTGGTATGGATGCACTGGGCTAAGTAACACACATTTCTCAACAGTAACATGATAAAGCAACACACGCTCTGTGCCAAATAAGGACTGCTGAACATTACAACCCGTTCACTTTCAGTTTATGCGAAATACACAGTTTTATATTGCCCACCACCTGCTGCAACTCAGGTTTGAAAACTCATCTTGTGTAATTAAGATCACAAAATCGCTTCTTCAGTTACTACATAACAATCTGATGATTAATCAGCCTATTTTTAACTAAATAGATCATTATACTGCTATTAAAAGCCAAAACAACCCATCAACATACACTTGAGATGTATCATATTAAACAACCAGTAGAAAATTTCAAAAAAGATTCAATTTCAATCTACAAAAACACTATTACACAACACAAACTAACAAGAAAAGCCTAATATTTAAAGAGATAAAATAATGCCACAAAAATAAAACGGATATCAAGAGTCTCTTTACAAAATTTGCCATTAAAATGTGTAAACTTGACAGATTAAATAAATGAACAAAGCTAAAATGCCAAAAATAAACAAAAGACCCACCAGATTAAAATCAAAGAACAAGAAAGCCCTAATGTTTACAAATGCAATAATCCCACAAAACAAAACTAATGTTTATGAACAGACAAAAGTATGTTTACAAACAGATTAAAATGGAATCCCACATAAACACAAACCAACAAGAACAAGTTTCGTGTTTAAAAACAGATTAAAAAAAAGGAACAAAAAAAGCAAATATGTGGCACAAGTGAACATGAAATGTTAATGTTTACAAACAGATTTTACAGCAGATGTGTGGGTGTCAGAACATAAACACACGAGCTACATCAAACACTAACTCAACAATAGGTATCATTACCCTTCTGAACACTCAAACACAGAGTTTGCGGGGTATTTAGTAAGAATTAAGAGACTTTCGCTGAGATTTCACTGCGTTTATGGGGGTAAGTTTAGCAGGTTTAGCTGTTAGCACAAACGCGACTATTTCGCAGCTTTTGTTAGCTATATGGGCTTGTGTTGTTTTATTTACAGTTGTTTATTGCTTTAAACTGTTTAATTTATTTAACATGCATAAGTGTGTAAGCATAAACGGTCCAATAAATAAAAACAAACACAAAAACGTGAGGCGCGGCTAATGTGATGCTATATAACTAGGCCGCAGCAATCAAACTGAGCCACTGGCACTTTCAACGCCACCATAAACCTCCTTATGACACCGAACGGAACCGAGCCGAACCGGGTCTGTGTGTTCGGGCGGTGCGCGCGGGTTACCTTCTGAGAGTGCTGCTGCAGGACATTCTGCTCCACGGTCATGGCCGGTTCCGATCCAGACGAAATGGACTCAGGTTCGAGGGTAAAAACGCAGCATACAGGAGTCAGAGGAGTAGATTATGGGAGAGTTTAAAAAAGAAAAACCCCGTACTCATCCTCGCTGCAACGGCGCCATGACGAACAAGAACAGACACATCTGACATCTCTGACATCCATTAGCTGGGTCTGGAATCTCTGGATCACACGCGTGCCCGCCCATACGTCATAGTGATTGAGTAAACACGCACACATTGAAATTGAAACATGTAAAACACTACACATAAACAACGCAATAACAATAAATAATTAATAAAGATGTGACTAAAAAAATCCACTGTTATTTCCTACGGATAAAATACACACAGATTGCAAACACACACAAATATAAAATGTTAACATTAAACCGATTATGAAACACAAAACAATTCACGAAACAGCAAACAATTTTAACATATGAATATATAATTAGCCTAATTGTGTTGCTTTTTAACGCGATAACTGGTTAACCACTCCCTGCTACATAACAGGCCAAAGTCAGCTGACTTTGAGTTCTGTAACATCCATGAAACGAAAGTAAAAGTTCTCTCACAGAAGAAACTGCTGTTTCTGTTCAGTGAAAGTGTAGCGTATGACCCTGCACAGACTGCGTGTAAAATAAATGAATGAAATATGGTGTTCAATCTGGCTTATGCATTTTAGGATTGATTCTTATTTCTTTTTTATGAATATTAAATCCTCATGTTGTAGATAGATAGATAGATAGATAGATAGATAGATAGATAGATAGATAGATAGATAGATAGATAGATAGATAGATAGATAGATAGATAGATAGATAGATAGATAGATAGATAGATAGATAGATAGATAGATAGATAGATAGATAGATAGATAGATGGATAGATAGATAGATAATTATGTGTCCTGCCAGCAGGTGGCGCTATTGCACATGCTTTCAATGCAGTTAAACTCTGACCCAGGCACAGGCAGAAGAGTAAAGCACACAAAAAGTCACCGATCAGAGGTTGGGATGTTTCTATTCTACTCATTTTTAGTGCATTTTTGCTGTGAACTTACCTTTTTCACCTTTCGAATCACTGAATAAGTCACCGAAATGAGAGCACGACCTAACCAGCAGTCTCTGCGTCACTAGGTTTTACTCCAGGTGTCATTTTACTAACACCATGACATTGAATGAGTTGTTTTGTAGCCCTGTTCCAGATCTTTTCCTGGAACTCTTTGTAAATATGGAGTTTGGTCTCTCATGTTCAAATAGTGCATGATATGTGTTTCACTGCACGCCTGTATCTACAGTAATAATCTGAAGAATATCAAAACCGTTTCCTGTACTGTAATTAAGCAGCACTCTCTCTGATTACATACGGTAGCTCTACTTTACATTTACAGGTCAGAGCTCACTAAATGTGATGTGATCATAATAATGCAGTTGGCTCCACCATGGCAACCACATGTGATGTGAGTTCATGTTACAGCTGTATTCTGTAAAAATAACACTCATAGTACACTTAGCATGTTACTCGGAGTCGCAAGGAATCCACAGTAAAGAATTAATTTTAGTCAAACAAAAATAAATCTGACCTCTACCCCCACCCAGCTCTCTTAACATTTACAAGGCATGATTCAAAGGTTTCACGGGTCAGTCTGGGCTGGGAATTTCCTCAACTTGGAATTGAAGCTCTGGAAATATTCTGTACAAATGAGTTAGTTGTGGCGGTCACTCTTTGACCTTTGCCCTCAGAACCAATAGTTCTAATCTCAATCTGGCCTCAGTGAGATTGCTTGACATTAAAAGTGCCCTTTCACATTTAAAAGTGATTTGTGGAAATGTTTGCGCTAAAAGTCCATGACCCATGAAGCTGGATTTGAGGTGGTCATGCGTAGAACATATTTATGGAAACACAAAAGTTTCCTTAAAAATCTGCAATTACAAAAAGAGAAAAAATGTATATATAGTAGCTTATATAAAATGTATGTATGTGTGTATATGTAGGCCTATATAATTTATCACTATGTATTATATATCTCAGGATTTTGGGCCCCACTCCCCCCCCCCCCCCCCCCCCCCCCCCCCCCGAATTTTTAAATATATTATTTTTATTATACATTATTATATAGTATATTATATAATATAGATTATTATATAGTATATTATTTCCATATTTAAATGAAAAAATAAAATAAAAGAAACATCTGCAAAAAGAGAAAAATGTAATATAGTGAGGTCCAAAATCATGAGATCACTATATAAAAAACATAATAATATTTTTCAAAATTCTAACATTTTATTTCCAGATTTAAATGAAGAAAAAAAGTTTTCTCAAACAAATGCAACCACAAAAAGATGAAAATTTTATATATATATTATTTATATATATATATATATATATAATTTATTTATTCAGTTTTTTTTTTGTTTTATTATAATTTGAATAAAAGAATAAATATATATATATTTTTTTTTTTCATTATTTCCATATAAAAAAAAAAAAAAAAAAAAAAAAAACATCTGCAAAAAGAGAAAAATGTAATTTATACATATAGTGAGGTCCAAAATCATGAGATCACTATATAAAAACATAATATTTTTCAAAATTCTAACATTTTATTTCCAGATTTAAATGAAGAAAAAAAGATTTCTCAAACATATGCAACCACAAAAAGATGAACATTTTATATATATATTATTAATATATATATATATATATATATATATATATATATGTATATATATATATATATATATAATTTATGTATTCTGTTTTTTTTTTGTTTTATTATAATTTGAATAAAATAATAAATCTATATATTTATATATATATATAATATATATATATATATATATATATATATATATATATATATATATATATATATATATATATTATTAATTAATTAATATTAATATTATACAGAGTAAGGTCCAAAAATCTTGGGACAAAACATGAAATACAATAATATTGTTTGAAATTCTAAAAATGTATTTCCCAATTTAAATGAGAATGACATTAGGACTTTATAATACAGAATATAAAAATATTAATTTAAACACTCTCAAAAATTAATTAATTGCTCCATTTATTAAGCTTAATTGAAAAATCTTCCATGAACACGTTTCATTTTCAATGTGTGAAACCGTGAACTAAAACTATTTTTTTTGAACTTGCATATTCAAGGATTTCTCATATCGATGCACAAAACCCTTATATTATCAAAGGTCATGGGACCACATCTGTTCCAGCGATGAACTTGAAATATCAGGCCATTTATCGTGCCATTAACCCATGAAACGTTAACTCCAACATAAGTTAAGTGTGAATCAATTTTAAGCTCTTTTATGCTCTGTGGCACGAGGTCAACACACCACCAGTTGCCCGTGATCAACCACAGGGCTCAGTGAGCGCTCTTAATGAAAGGAGAAGTTCTTCTGCCAGCTGTCACATTTCTGGTGGCCTTTGAAGAGGGGGCTGCTGGGAAACGGGAGGGGGTCACAGCTGCAGGGCAACTGCAGATCAACCACAGTGAGAGAGCTGAAGATGTCAGAGAGAGACAAAGGTCAAAACCCCTGAGGCACTGGCACAGACTTCAAGAAGCTCACCTTCACACAGGAGTAGGTAAAATAAAAGAAACAAAGAATATCTACAGCATACAGCTCTGATTAAAGCAATAGGTCACACGAAGACATGTGTTACAGTGATTTTACCACAGTTAATGGGTGTTTGTTAGGCATGATGTGCAGAGAAATGCAGTCTAGTGTCTTATTGCTCATAAGTCAAGTCAATTTTATTAAGTGCTTTTTACAATTCCTTCAAAGTTAAGCAAGTTTCAGGTACTATGAAATTAAAATGGACCCTTTTTTATGGAATGTCACAGTATTTATTAAAAGTGATTTATCCGTAATTTTTTAATTCATGTGCCCTCATATTCTTTCATCAAAATAACTTCCCTTCCTTCTTGCAACTCACCTCATCTCTTCTCTGATGACGTGTTTACTGGTGTGAGGGCGGGGCAAGATGTCACTCACATGAGATCCACCAATGGCAAACCACCGATCAATGATCCAATCAATTCCAGATGGACAAAATCCAAACCTGTCCTACATTTTTTCTTGTATGGGAAGCCGTTTCACTGTACGTCACAATATAAGGAAGAAAAAACATTTGCAACTTTCATTAAAAGAAAGCTTCTTGTTCAAAAAGTAACCACAAAAATGCTTTTGCAAAGTAATATAATTCAATAGCCTATATGGACTGGTAAATTACATAATTAATATTAAGACTAAATGTTTAAAAAGCCTTGGAGAGAGGGAGAGAGAGAGAGAGAGAGAGAGAGAGAGAGAGAGAGAGAGAGAGAGAGAGAGAGAGAGAGAGAGAGAGAGAGAGAGAGAGAGAGAGAGAGAGAGAGAGAGAGAGAGAAGGATAGATAGATAGATAGATAGATAGATAGATAGATAGATAGATAGATAGATAGATAGATAGATAGATAGATAGATAGATAGATAGATAGATAGATAGATAGATAGATAGATAGATAGATAGATAGATAGATCAGACAGACCAACGCTATCTCACGACCAATTCGAACGAATTCGTACGAGTGATTGTTAATTCGTACTAATTCATACGACCTCACTCGTACGAATTCGTACAATTTGCCTAAACCCACGTGATGGGTAGGTTTAGGGGCGGGGTCAGGGGTAGGTCATTCGTACGAATTCATACGAATTTGGTAACTCGTAAAATATGTACGAATTAGCAAAAATCGTACGAATTTGAACGAGTGAGGTCGTATGATTTAGTACGAATTAGCCACCTCGTAAAATTCGTACGAATAAAATGGTATACACTTATTTCCTTTTGACAGCAGTCTGTGAGAATCATTCAATCAGATAACCTCTAAACTGTAATTAAGCACCTGTGAATGAGTGCTTTCTAAACCAGCAGCTGTGGCTTGTGATGGAGTCTGGTTAAACATTGACGCGGGAAACCGTGCTTCATCGTAGGAAATACACACAGCGGCTCCAAACCTCCATCTCAACCTGCTGAACCTTGCTGACCCCAGTACTTCGTCTTCCTGGAAGACCAAACCATTTCCTTTGTGTAGTGGGCTGTAGTTAAATGTTAAGGAGCTCGCTGGGTCGCCTCCAACCCCCCTGCCCAGTCCAGGATATCAGAGGATGTGAGACAGACAAACGGCCGTTTGTGCGCTTTAAACGTTGACCTCGGTTCAGACGTGTGACTTGTGCATTTGCCCTCTCTTCTGTTTTGAAGCCAAAAGGAAATCGGGGGTTACTGGCAGTTCACGCATGATAAGATCTCTGGATGGAGAAGTTCACATGGAGGAAAGGTTATATGAAGTTGAAGAGAAAAAAAAAACGTCATTAGAGGATTAAAGAAGTGGGAAGACAGCAGACAAAAGCCTCTCCATCAGAAAGAGCCTGGAAGTAAAATGTAAAATCACAATTCTTATTCACTTTGCAGAACCCCCAAAATTATTTTGACATTTTCATCACACTAAAAAATATTTGAATGTCACTGCATTAAAAACAAAAGTATCAAAGAAAGAAAAAATGCTAGACATTGTCTCACAACTAACCTCGCTTTTCTGAGTCAGTTTTGCAATCATTTTATAAATTATATAGATTCTGTTTTTTCATATTGCATATTTAAAAAACCTAACATTCATTTTCTAAAAATATTTTTGCATAAACGTCATTTTTCTTTCAAACAAATGTGACTAGACTTGATATTTTGTTGAAACTATATATAATTATAATCTTACAAATACTTTTGAGCTACAACAATGGGGAAATGCTGTAATCCATTGACGCATGCAACGCAACAATTTTGGCTTGAAATGTTTATTCTGACATTTGTTTTAAGTGGCCGAAAGGAAGTGCAAACTTGAGATCAATGCATTTCTCTCACAATGGTTGGACAAGACACTTTTCAAAATTGAAGCCAACTACCTGTTTTCCCGTAATTATGAAACAATGTTTTCCAAATCCTCCTTACCATCTCTTTCCTGCCATTGTTGAGAACTGGCAGTCATGCAAATACCAGTTTGGAAAGTCTTTTTATATATATTGTTCATTTTTGATTTGGAGTCAAAAACACAGAGATGATGGTCATAATGAATGCTGGTAGTTCAAATGTTAAGTATTGGTTAACCTTCTCACACTTCGTTGGAGATGTTCTGTGTA
The DNA here is from genome assembly GCF_029890125.1 of Rhinichthys klamathensis goyatoka. Lineage (NCBI taxonomy): Eukaryota > Metazoa > Chordata > Actinopteri > Cypriniformes > Leuciscidae > Rhinichthys > Rhinichthys klamathensis. The sequence goes on along the minus strand of NW_026606577.1, from coordinate 2,590,921 downwards.
CATCTAAGTAGTTTAAACTGCTGAAGAAAAAAAAATAGTATGATAAAAAGCTTGCTTTCGAGTAGTTTACTCACGTTCACGTGTAAAATCGACAACTATCAAGGGTAAAAATTTTTACCTCTGGCCTCATGTAAGGTTATATAGTAAAAGACATTTCCGATACATTGTAACCTTGGATACATAAATACAGGTAAAAGATGGCAAACCTTCATTCAGTTCTGTGCATTTCAATATTTTATTATGCTATCAGTGCAAATAAACACCAAAGACAGAACATAAGAAAACTAAAAGTCTCCAGTCAACATAGGAGTATATGAAGTTTTTTTTAAAGTTTCAGTTATTCACAATGCAGAGCCACAACATTGATGAGACTCTAAATTAAACAATGTTGTTTTTACACAATTACGCACATTTTCCTCAGGTTTGAGCACAGGCTCAACAGTTTAGGACTGCAATTTGCAGACAGATTATGGTTTAAGTACCCATCTCTCCATGATAAAAGCATCTATTTTAAGACTTGACATTTCCCCATAACACAGGGACTCCCCATGCGTGTGCATGCTACAGGCAGCAAAGAGCCTCGAACAGAGCAGTAGATGAACAAAGATTATCGTTAGCACAACATAGACATGCAGAAAAGTATCATCCTCCAGTACCCTATGTACATTATTACAGTTTTCATACAGTATGTACACTGCAAGACGTTAAAAACTTTTTTTTTTTTTAGGTCTTGAACAATACAAAATAGTAATCTTGAAAGCAATATTTACATAAATGTATCTAATCATTGTCAAAACATTTGAATCGTACAGAGAATGTGGAATAAAATCTATGATTTTCTTTTGTAGTTTAATGTTTAAGACTCGAGTGATGGGCCTATCTGAAAAAAACAACAACAAATTATTTCAATCAAATAAAGTGAACATAAAACACAAAAGAATCAGACTGAATTCCAATCCCTTCTCACAGTAGAGTGTCTGATTCACACAGTATCCTGAAACATTTATAGTCCATAAATATCATAATTAACCCTCATGGCTTTGGTGGACACACTGTATAATCTCTTTCAATATTCAACTTCCTGTCAACACCGTAAATGTGTGAATGCTACATATAGGATATTTAGATAAGATACAAAACAACAAATTATACAAAATTGTAAAAAGGTACATTTCATTGGCTAAAAATATGACACTCGGGTATTTTGTTTTTTAAAACGTCATGCCATTATCACCACATAACAGCTATAGTTTCATTCCAGATGAAAAATAAAGCACGGTAAATCTGACTAAGTTACGATTGAGGAACATTCCACCTTTCGATCACATGTGAAACCCTTCTTGACCTCAGCTAGCTTTACAAGAAAGATACCTGATAGATTACACTGCCGTTCTGCTGTAAGAAAATATACTTTATAACTGGACATTTCAATGCCACAAATCCAATATTGTGCTTAGACTGTACAATTTTATAAGTCTCAGTAAAATGAAAAGGATCCTGATTTGGCCGTAGATAAATATAGTGTGAAATTAGCAGTAACATTTCTGGATTCATCAATAATACACGTAATTGGATGTTCTTCATAAATATTTCAGTTGTGGAAGGAGAAAAAGCTTTTTGTGGTGGACATATTACATTGTGCTGAACAGAGAATTTAGCTTAGCATACATACAAAAAACATTCAAAGATGTGTATGCAAATGGAGAATCATGATGTGACCATCTCATTCTGACATCAATAAAAAACAACAACAACAAATGTACTAAAATGAAATCATTTCAAGCGGTGGCAAACAGCCAAATGTTTTAAACTGAACGACCAAATTTATTCAGTTTCTGTTTTAAGATGAAAAAAGAAGAAGAAACATATTATAGACAAATGACCGTACATGCAGTTCTTCAGATTCTCTCTGTCTTTGGTAGTTCACATCTACCATTTTCCCACAGAACCGTTTAGGCTCTCTTCTCTCTGGCTATGAGTCTGTCTGTGGACTGGAGAGTTTATCCTGTGCTCATAGTCATTGTACGGCTCCACTTTTGCGCTCATGACACAGTGGGCCGGCTGCACCTGATCCTGGATCTCAGGTCTGAGCTGACCGTTTCCCCGCTGAAGCATGTAGTAAAGAATCGGGTTAGACCTGGTTAAAGGGGGTGAGTCTGGACTGGATCTCTCCTCCCTGTTAAAAGTTCCTCCAGGAGACCCCTCAGGTTCTTTTTTAACTGGTTTAGGACTGGCTTTGGGAGAGGATTTAGCCCAAACTAACGACCCCCCTGTGGTATCAACAGGTGTGGGTGCTGTTTTGGGACCCGCACTGAGAGAATATGGGTACCAAGGCAAGTTTGACAACTCGTAAGGGGAACCAGACTGGGATAAGTTCCCATTGGCTGCACAGTTTGCCTGAGGGATGAAAGGACTTGGGGGCTGGGCTGTCCCTCTGGGCTGGGACAGCTCATTCAGACAGTTCTCTGACAGGAGGAGCTGCTTGAGAACATTGAAGCCTTGGCTTTCTCTGGAGAGAGAAGTTTTGCTCTTGGGACTTCCAAATACATCTTCCTCTTTTGGTATTACTAGGCCTCTGCCATTAATTTCAGGTGTTCCAGACATGAGATTATCACGAGTGGTATCTCCAGACGAATGACAAAGTTCATTACTTAGGCACTCTGTCAGTTTTCTTTTTTTAGGAACGGGGCTCTGAAAATCCATTGGCTCCTCTTTTACAGAGTTCCTGAGGAGCCTAGTGTGTGGGTTTGAATGGTAGGTAGCATTCTGCTGTTTCAAAAGCTGGCTGAGAAGTCCAAATTTGGCAGCTGTTTCTGTAGGACATAACTCAGATTTTGTTGTGTCCTGTGCTTCAGCAATGGGTGAGTGTTGTTGTGATGATCGTCTCTGATGGTACACCCCATCATTAGAGCTGTCTGATGAAAAATTCTCCTCTACTGGCTCTGTTTTGATCTTACAGTCCAGAGAAGGCTTGTTTGAGCTGTCACAGTTGACAGTGCCTGTCTGAGGCTTCTCCAGCCTCCCTGAGGTTACTTCAAAGAATCTGTGCCCACTGGTTCTTTCTTTCTGGGAAGCTGTTCCCAGCAGAAGCTGCAGTACAGTGCGCTTCTCTAGAAGATTTTCAATCTGTGTTGACGCCGAGGGTGATTGGTTACATTTGTGAGGTGGGAGAGCAGGAGGGGAACCTCTATCTAGTGCAGAGGCTTTATTCCGCTTGTTTGGAGTGACAAGTCGATCCAAGAGGGCCTGAGGCTTGTCAAGCTCAAGTTCTGGGCTTTGCCTTCTGCTCATCACCATTTGTGAGTGTAAAGGAGGGGGAGAAGGTGATAAGTTCTTTATACCACTCTGGGCTAGATTCTGTAGTAGCTTGCTGGCACTGAAAGGAGGCTCCACCATCTTTTCACTTGAGTGAGCTTTAGACTTACACAGATCTAATGGACTGGACTGGGCATGAGGCGAGGGGAAGGAGTATGAAGGGGAGACCGAGCTGAAGATAGCTGTTTGCCGGTGCAGAGGACTCAGTGTTCTGCTGTCCTCAGGTGTGCCAATTCGTTTAAGTGGGCCTGTAGTCAAGCTGCCGATTATTGAGTCAGGCCGCAAACCAGGATTATCTGGACTTTTGTTTACCTTCTCGTTATTTCTGCGGTCCAGCAGTAACTGCATTAGAGTGACCTTATCATGGGATTTCATGTCTGGGCTGGTATCCAGATCTGTGGCCTCAGGGACCATTGGCACGGAAGGTTCCAGCTTCCATTTGTTTATGAGAGACTCTGCGGGCTCCACAGAGGGGGTTAATGAAGAGGAGGGCTCAGATTTTTGGCTAGGCCCTCTGTTTTTCATGGAGAGGTCGATGGGGGAACAGCTGGAGAAACTCTCAGTATCACTGCTGTCTTTGGTCAGGCTGTTATCGTGGTTGGAGTACTCGCTGTCAGAATGCAGGGAGGAGGCCTGGCTCGGGAGGATCCTGCAGTCGTCCTCCAGGTGTCCGTTTCTGGTGAGCTGCTGCTGGGAGTTGTGATTATTGAGAAGTAGAAGCAATAGACTGCTGCAGTTCTGTGGCGGTCGACCCTGTCTGTCGAAGGGCCGTCTCTCTTTGGGGGGTCTCATGGTGGGTGAGGAAAGGGGAGGGCTTCTTTTGCTAGAATCGATCACTGGTGGGGGGAGTGTTCCATTTTGAACATTTAAGGAGCTTAGCATGTCTGAGGTGGTTGTTGGTTGCCCCATGCTGGGAGGCCTCTTATCCTGCGTTTGAGTAGCCATGGCAGCTAACCTCTCGCTGGCTGATCGACTGATTAATTGTGCTTTTAAGGCCTGTTCTCTGGAGTACTGCTGTAGATGAGCCTCGCTGGACAGCAACAAGGCCAGCTGACTGCAAGCGACACTGGGCTTGGGTGAAGGGGCCGGACTGGTCCTGGTCCGTACTATATTGGCAACAGCCTTGAGACGCTCTGCGCAGGACAATGATTCTGAGCTAGAGGGCTGGGCAGAGCTTTGAGAGGAATGAGGAGAATCAGAGCCTCGATTCTGGTTACTCTGACAACAGTAAGGCACTGTTTGTTTCTGGTGCTTGCTTTTCCTCATGAGGCTTTTTAGGCGGCCTGACGCTGTGCCGTAACTCTGGTAGGTTTCCTTATCAACAGGAGCACTTTCACTGCTCTCCCTGTCGAGCGGTTTGTGGCTTTGAGAAATGTGCTGTGACAAGGCGACACTCTGTAGCCGAGAGCTGAAGGACTGCAGCAGAGAAGCCAGCAAGGTGCTCTCTCCCTGCGCAGAGCCATCCAGGCTTCCTTTGTAGTGCTCCCTCCTCTGTCCATTCACTTCCACTACAGTGCCTGATCGTTTCTGGCTGTCATCTTCATTCCACGCTCCTGAGCGAAGCAGTCTGGCTTTTTTAAGGTGCTGTGAGGCAGCACTAGGTGGTCTACCCTTGTCTGGCAAGGGGGAGCCACGATTGGGGAGCTGAAACACCCTAGTCACCCTGTTGGCATTCTCCACGTTGTTTTGAACAGGTTCTGATCTCTGTGTGGTAGTGGCAGCAGGCCCAGTGGTGACCGGATGCATTAGCAAACCTTCCAGATATGTTAAAGCAGCAGAATCCTGGTGAGTTTCAGGGCCAGACTCCACCCCATGAGTCATGTTCAACAGCAGGATGCCCTGATGTGGTGTTTTACAACTACTGAAAATGTCTCAGATCTGTGCCATAAATGATGAGAGCAGAGAACTCCAGTAGCGCTTTGGATTTAGTTTCTTTTCATTCAAAAAGTTTTACATATAGGACTAGAGGGCATTTGTAATGTAAAGTACGACAACCCAGCTGCCATTGCTGTGCATGAGTAAATCCACACTGCTTTAAAATGATGTTGAGAGGAGATTTCTCTGTCCTGATGAAGCAAACACTCTATATTTGGAAGTTATTCTGGGAGAAACCAAAGGCTCAGTGTTTCCTGTTTGCTCTTCTGATCTCAGATGTGGCCACACGGGAACCTACAGCACAAGAAGAGAGAACACACCATGAGTGACAGGCTTCAACATCCCAGCATCATCAAAACAACCACTGTAACTTTCTTTGAAGTCTCTGTCAAGACCAATTAATCACAAAATAACTAATTAAATTCAAGCAAAAAAAAAAAAAGAGAAAACTTCAGAGAGAACACAAAGGTTCTTTTTGACAAACTCTTTATAGTGACTCCAGCAAATGTCAATCAAGCTGCTCTGACACCCAGCTTTAGTACCTCTCAATGTTCGTTCTTACGTAAAGAAAGTCTTTAAATGTCCATTACTTCCCATGAGGCTGAGCATTTCTGAGAATTATCGGTATCTCCACAGATTAAGGAGAGTAAATGTACATCTTAAGGTTTATTAAATCTAAGTGAACCTGTGTTTATGCATACTACATCCAAAAGAAAGATATTTGCTTAAACTTTGTTAGTAAGAAGGAAAACTTCTTGCCTGCAGGAAGAATCCTGAGACTTAAGAATCTTTAAAAAATGAACACTATAAATATCACTCACAAAATGTTGTGATGCCTACATTCACTTATGACAAAAACAGTATAGAATTTTGATGCTTGTTATTTATCGGTCATCATCAGTTATTATATGAAAATAATTATCAGCTTGTAATATCAGTGCTTCCTCAAGTAAAACATTAACACAGATCTGCTCTTTTTGATAAACACACTCTCTGCCTGATATGAGCAAATACCAAGTTATATTATGACTGAAAAACAATTGTTAAAACTATTGAAAAACAAGTTTTAGGACTATAATCTACATAAAAATGTTCCACTTCCACAGATATGACAGTTTACCTGGCATAACAGGACCAAAGAAGTGAATAATACCCATTTAAAAACGTCTGTCAGCAGCCCCTCATACTCGGGCCAGTAGTGGCTCAGCAGAGCTGGCAGGTGTAGAGGGGCACACATGGCACACCTGTCAGACCGTTCCTCCACAGAGCTACGGCATCAGATAACATGACAGCACCGCTGGCTGCTCGCTCGACGGGCCTGAACCCTGTCAGAACTGCTTCCATAAACACTCCTGACTTCCCACTGTCAGGGCCACCATCACAAAGGTTAATTAATACAGGATTCCAGCTCCCCTAAAGCAGTGCTCAGCTGCCAGAGAACATCTTACCCTCCATGTCCTGCCCCTTCAGCAACGGGGTAACGTGTTTCAGTGGTTTGCTGAGGAGTTTAGCTCGACCTTGAGCTGGGGATGCTGTTACAGCAATTCAACAGCATGCTCACGCCTGGAATATCCTGAATGTGCTGTAGTAACTTAAGATCCTCAAGATGACGTGACAGGAAAATCCTGCGAGAATCAGCACAAGGTCACATGCATTTAAATGTGATGCAAACTGCATTAAGTTGCAAAGGTTGGACGCAACAAGTTACGACTGCGAGGACAGCAGAGAGGAAAACTAATTCATTAACTAATTCAGTCTCAGTTACATTATCAGCCTGGGCCACTGACCTAAATTTAACAACAAAGAGGGCAACCTGCTAAAACTGGGCCATCTGATGTCTCACGCTAATCTTAATGGGCCAGATTAAAATTAATTTCCTGCCAATGGAGGAATAAAAGTTCAAACTTGGGACAGATGAAGAAAGAAGATACACAGACAAGCTGAAAAACTGGACCATAAGAACAATAAAAGTAAACGCATCATTCAAGACAAATCAATATTGGTCTACAATCGGATCAAGCTAGATTAGATCTTAGCCATAAAAACAAAAGGAAAACTAAAGGGATAGTTCAGCAACAATGAAAATTCTGTCATCATTTACTCGCCCTCATGTCGCTCCAAACCTGTATGACTTTCTTTCTTTGAGTTTTATTCCACACAATGAAAGTCAGTGGGGTCCAAAACAACATGAGACCACACTGACTTACATTGTATGGGAAAAAAAGAAGCATTTTGGAAAATATCTTTTACGTTTTGCAAAATAAAAATAAAAAGTCATACAGGTTTGGAATGACATGGGTGAGAAGAAATTGACAATTTTCGTTTTTGGGTGAATGATTCCTAACCAGCAGGACTATGAATATGTATATACATACTTATTTACTTTAGTAACAATCTTGGTAACACTTTATTTTAGGGTTCAATTCTCACTATTAACTGGTTGCTTATTAGCATGCATATTACTAGGATATTGGCATGGGCGTCAGACGCATTCGGAAGGGCATTTTCAAAAGTGCTGGGTACAATGACGCATTCATTCTTTTTTCTCTTTCGCGCAGGTCATGTTTTGAAAGACGATGTCCTGTAGCTTACTGATGTAAATAAATAAAAATGTATACAAAGATGTGATGTCCAGCCAAAAATGTGATGGAACTTTGGGTTTAATTGGTCGTACAATGAGATCTAATATATGTTGTTAGTATCGTGAATTTTTACGTGAATAAATACATAGATCCGCTTGTGTTGCGTATGTACTGTAATGGTCCAGTGGCAGAATTTTTGCCAAGACAACACATTTCAGCGCTAGATCGCCTCTTATTTTACAAATGAATGAAACGAATGCTGCTAGTTAACTGGAAATGTTTTATTTGTATTGGTACATCCGTGCCGCGAGATGTTTCAAAAGTGGTGGGGACAATATCGACCCTGGCAAAAAGTGGTGGGGACATGTCCCACCCGTCCCCCCCGTAAATGACGCCTATGGATATTGGCTCTTTATCAGTACTTATAAAGCACATATTAATGCCTTATTCTGCATGACCTTGTTCTACATCCCTTAATCCTACCCAATACCTAAACACTACAAAAACGACCTTACTAATAGTTTAGCAGTAAATTAGGAGTTTATTGAGGCAAAAGTTGTAGTTTATAGTTAATGTGTGTTCCCCATATTGAAGTGTTTCCACAATCTTATATTCTGAGAGTCTATTCTGAGAGGAAGCAGGCATACAAGAGACAAAAAACACAGGCCTAAGATTCGATCTCACAGCATTAACTCCATTTGTCTTTTCTGCACATGACCCTTCTGAACAAGAAATACAAAATATGTTTTCTCTCTCCCTCTCCCTCTCCCTTCCATCTCTCTCCCTTCCGGAGAGGTCCGCAAGTGATTATCCATTATCTCTGACAATGTCAAACATTCACACCCAACAGCATTTTAAGTGATTTCACTAGCCAGTGGTGAAGGGAACAGCAGCAGACAGGAAGCTTTATCATGGCAGGGCGTCTCTCTTTGCTCACCCAGACACCACGAGCAGGAAGGTCAAACCATCATCAGTGGCTGAGAGGCAATTTCCCCTGAGGAGCTGGACAAAATATGGCCTTAACTGTGAACGCCTAACTTCTTGACGCAAATGTCAGGGATTTGATATCTAAAGCCAATCCGGTGCTGCTCACATGTGGGGTATAAAATTAATTGGAATCCAACCCTTCTCACAAAGTACCCCAACAAAAAAAGGTTAATGAATGATCCCCATTATAAGGAACCGTAATCCATTTGCACCATTTAAAATGCATGATTAAAAATAGGGTGAGCCGCAGGAACTGTGCTGTGAGTCAAGGTCAAGTACGCCTGAGCCACGCAACAGCTGGAGTCCATGCAAAGTGCTCAGTGTTAATAAAAAGTGACAACCCGGTCCTTGCTGCGCATATCGCTAATATCTGACACCAGACTGGCAGACGCTTCCCCGGCGTTAAAGGTAAGCCAAGGTTAAAGAAATTTTAAAGGAAAGGGAGCCGTGTGAACCACTTTCCATCATGTTATCGTAGGCAGCTGGTGTTCAGCCAGGCTAGGGGCGCTCACTCAGATACGCAGGACAGATTTTGTAAATCCAATATGGCTCAAGAAAATTAAATAAGGGGAGCGACGTGCTACCTAAACAAACACGACTGTAGCGTCCACATCAGTGAACTTTTGCTCTTTTGGAGTAAAGCAGAGAGCAAGTAAACAGCTGCTGAGATGCCATGGAGCTCTGCAAACGGAGTCTAAAACCAAGTCAATCAGAACAAACTTACTAAGAAACGAACCAAAAACGCCCTTGACAGCGAACTTATTCAAAAGAGACATGACCAATTAGTAAACACACACTGCCTACAGACTGTAAAAAAGGGGGGACAATGTAATTACCGGTAAATAAAATAATAAAACATACAGGAAAATAAATTGCATGTTGTATGGCACATTAACAAATAAATAAAATTAAAGTCTATAATTTATGCTGAATCACTTTTTTTATTTAAAAGATCACAAAAGGTCATCTCTCAGGTTTAATATAAAATATCTTCCTTTGTGTTTGGAAGTTGAATGAAAATCTTTTGAAACAACATGAGGTGAGTAATGACAGAATTTATATTTTTGGGTGAATTATACCTTATAAATACAGTAAGCTGAGTCTTGGATAAAACTAACTGTATATCGCGTTACACCCCTAGTTCATTATAATTCTGCTGCTCTGTGCATGACAAGTAACTCCAAAATGTTCATATTTATAAACTTCAGCATGCGGCTAGTAATTAAATTCAAACCAGAGATTCTTTTCATTTTCTTAATCGATTAAGTGCACTTAACCAATGAGAACACAAAGCACCCGAGTTCCTCCTCTTGGCGCATCATTTCAGCTGGCACAAAAGTTGGCGGAACATGCCAACGAAATGAGACCCGAGTAAGATTACAGCATCTCATTCACTCTGCGCTCTTATCACTGGGGCTGGAGTGCGCACACACATGCTCCAGCTACTCGCAGAAACACTTTGACTCCACTTGCCAACTCCTCCATATCTACTCACCCGCTGTCTCTTTAATAGCAACACAGGCAGTTACAAATAGATCTTACCCCCTTCCTCACTGCTCCTACAACTACACCACGTCTCAGGCAAAGATCGTTCTACACAAGTTCGAAGTTTGAATTGAATTGGTCACTCCCACAAGAAGTTGAAGTTGAATTTGAATTGCAGTGATAGGAAGTGGAATTTCCTGAATTGCAATTCAAAGAAATTTAACAGGTAATGGCATTCAGGGGAAATGAAGGGATCTTCCATGTTGATCCATACATACAGTATGTTCTTATGTAAAGCCTATACAACTGTCAAATTTGAAGACTTGTTAAACTTCTTATTACCCTAAAAGTTCAAAGTCTGTCTTCAAAAATAATTATTTTATATAATAGGGCAGCACGATATATCGTTTCAGCATCGATCTCGCGATGTGCGATGTCAAGTATAGGCATCGTAGTTGATCCGTAAGGGCCAACCCGGTTCAGAACGCATGTGTTTCGCGGATTATTTGCAAAGTTGAACCATCATAGAGTCAAAGTTTATCATTTGCATGTGTTTTTAAGTCGAGTCAGGCATCATGAGCAAGACGACTCGCGCGCTGTTTTCTGTGCACAGACTGTTATTTTACATTTGATTATTCCATTTCTGTACCTGAATGCTGTTAGATTTACCTGAAAAACATAAAGCACTGCTTATTTCAATTATATTGATCTAGGCTTGTAATTCGTTTTTATAATATTCTATGCAGATTCACTCCTCCATCACCCCAATTTTTCTAGAATCATTCATTCTTTTCAAATAATCTGGTGAAATTGTTTTTAAATCGCAATATATAATCGCAGAAGAACTCCTCTGGTTTACTCCTCTCCACACTTCACAAGTGTTTAGCACAGATATGAATTCCCTTACTCCTGCAGTCTTACTCCAAAAGGTCACCTGAACGGATGAGTCAATTTAAAGCACACACAAATACACAAACAATCTATTCCCCTCCCCAACAAAACACCTTTAACAACCGCTTGAAATCTTCATGTCAAGAAACCCCTCAGGACTGTAACAGCAATCTTCACACTTGCTTGGACTACTTAAGACAACAGTATCCCAACTATAAGCTTTGTTTAATGACGGCTAATGAGAGTGGCCCTCTGTTACGAAGTCGACGGGAGTGCAGACAGAATGGCCGTCTTCGCTGCAGATCTCGGGAGGCTCAGACAGGTGAAGTGTGGTAATCAATTTGCTCTACCGGCAGGACTCCTCAGCAGAATACTAATGAATCTCTCTCTCCGCGCACACACACACACACACACACACACACACAAATAATCCCAATCACACTCTCACACGTTCACTCAAACACACATTTCAACTCTTTCCTTGGGTTGCTCTGGCTGGGAGGAATGAGAAAACTCTCAAGGCCGTGTCTTGTGTACACGTCAGGGTAAAGATTACACGGCCGTTCCACTCGACACTTCGAAATAGCTATGGGGGAAAATCAGGTGAAAGTCAAACCTGGAGTACAACCCCAGCTGCACGGCCCCGTTTGAACACAAACACACGCACGTGGACACGCTTACAGCCAGAAATATACAAAACAGAAACCAAACACGCACCTGCGCCGCCACACACAGGTACAGATGCATCCAAGGTAAACATTCAGAAAGAAACACATGAGCAGTCACCCATATAAACACTCAAGGGGAAAGATATGTCAGAGGAGAAAACCAATTTATCACAATTTAGGGATTGAGCTGAATCTTGAATGCCCAGCTCCCAGATTTAATGTGTTTCTTGCTGCACTGAATGACAGATTTTAATATGGGTCATTGGACATTTATAAGCAGTGTTATTATCGATCTTTTCTCTACTAATATGTACAAAATATGTAAAAAATGTGTGTTGTCCACATATGGACAACACAAATTTAAAAAAAGTTTTCAATATTGATAATAATAATAATAATAATAAGAAATGTTTCTTGAGCATCAATCAGCATATTAGAATGATTTCTGGAGGATCATGTGACACTGAAGACTGGAGTAATGATGCTGAAAATTCAGCTTTGCAATCACAGTTATCAATTACTTAAAAAAAATATAGTAAAATGGAAAAGAGTTATTTAAAATAACATTTCAAAATATGAGTATTTACTGTATAAAATAAATGCAGCCTTGACAAGAGACTACTTTCAAAAACATCTTTTTAAATAGAATAAATCTCCAAACTTTTGAACGGGTGACTATTTAAAAAATATTTTTTTTATGATGCTTATTACAGTTTAATTATCTTTCACACACACACACATATATATATATAAAACACATTTAAAAAAAAAAAAAAAAATATGTATACACTCTCACAGCCGCATGAGCCCCAGGGCTCAATGTGTGAGAACAGAACACATGTCCTAACCGTTAGGCCAAGGCTAGCTACTGTGCGGTTAGTCCCCTCTGCTCTGCAGTCAACAGGGCAGCGATACAGTAAAGCCAATAGCACATTTTACATCAGCAGGAATAATTAGCTTTTTACACACGGTGCCATTAATCGCCTCTAACAAGAGGACGCGACCTCACCTGGTTTCATACAGCTGGAGAATAGAAAGAGAAGTTACATAGGAACACACAGGAAGCTGACATCCTCTCTGAACTGACGTGTGAAGACAGTCAGGAGCTATAAAACTAGAGTGAAAACCTCAAAAACAACGAACAGAAGAAAAAAAAAAACAGGTTGCTGTAGCAGGGCTGATGTATGTGCCCTTGACACACTGACACTGTCATGTGACACTCTGTCATCCGCCACCTGGCAGAACCCCACCCTCACTTCCTCCTGATAACCCAACAGTATTGAACTAGTCCCCCCCACACACACACACACCAATGGAAGGTAGAGAGGGTCACCATGTCCTCATCTGTAATCCTCTGCCATTCTTCAGCAGCCCGGCTGGAGGAGGAGGCACCTGCCACAAGGGGAGAATGCCCAATTAGGCAGCTGTCACGCAAGGCAGAGGCTCCAAACTCATCCCTGTCCAACTGGAGAGCAGCTGCGGGTGCCAATTACAGCGAAACATTAACCGCTTCGGTTCCAGGAAAAGGAAAGAGCCTGGGCAACACATGATGTTCGATGCTTCCAGGTTTCTAGCCTGCGGGCACTGGAACCTGATTACCGGCATGCCCTGCTCATCCCGCACCAGACACCAGGAGCAACATCTACTGTACCTAAAAATACCCAAATGGTGAATATAGGGTTGATACAATAACTGCACGATATATCGGCCACTATATCGGTATCGGCCGATATATGTTCATATGTTTGATGTTGTCAGTATCGGCCCGATAAGAAAATTTGACTGATATATTAAAGCCAATAAATAATGAATGATTTCCTTCAGCTGAGACACTTCAGATTCGCACTGTTCGCCATTATGGTTTTCAATTGCTTTAAATATGAATAGAATCACTTCAAAAAAGGAAAAAAGTGCAACATGCAGAGCAAAAGTCTGTCATATAGGCTTCATAAAATAAAATGAGAACATTATAATTGTGTGTTTGGGGCATGGCTTTTAATGATGAGAATAACTTTGTTCTTGTAATCAGGCACTCAAAAATGATATAAAAATTTGGATATAGATTTATCGGTTATAGGCTTTCAAATATAAAGAATCATCGGTTATCGGTATCGGCCAAAAAATTCATAAAATGCCATTTATTTGTTTATTTAGTGTATCATACATTTTTATTTTATTTATAAAACTGTCAAATGTTTAGTTTATTTCTGGGTTTAATTTTTGGATTTTCAATTAATCCTTCTAATATGTCTATATTTACCATTTACTTATTTGCGCATTCTTTTAATTTTCCTGAAAAAAGCAGCAGATAGTCGACATAAGTGAAACCTCTGAAACTTGCATTTCTAAAATGGCCAAATCCATACCGGAAAGAACGTGGAACTGAAGTTTCACTTTCAATCGTGATCCAATTATGTAAAGCACTGTAATGTATTAAATCACGACTTGTACAGTATATTGTGATGTAGTTTGAGATACCATACACTAATGTGGAGGACTGGAGAGCCAGAGAAATAATCTTTTCACTTCCTCTCCAGCCTTTTTCTGCCAAAAGAGTGACAGTAATGTAACATTTCCATGTTTAAATCAGATCTTCACAGGCCTGGGGCCTCCATAATCTCCCTACTGTTAATTAAATGACGAGGGAGCGTAGGCGAGCCGAGAGGAGAGAGGGACAAAGCTGCTGGGTCTCCTGCCACAGCAAGACTCGTTAATATTAAAGATTTATGCTCTTCCCCCGCCATTGCCTCAGACCTTTCTGCACTATGTGTGTGAGTGTCTGTTTGGGTGTGTGTTTTTAGGACAATGCACTGCAATGCAAACTAGACGAATGTTTCGGTCTCAGCAGTGTGTCAAGGAGCGCGGAAATTGTTGACAAATTTGTTGTGATTGTATAATTTATCATCTCAAAACACTTCTGTTTTGAGTAAGACGGAAACTAATCTGCAACAGCGAAATGAAATGAGCTGGTTGCCAGCCGGCAGAAGATTTACGACAGACAGAATCCGGAATCATGACAGTGGTTATTGATCATTAAGTCTCCATGGTTTCTCCATTTAATCGAAAAGTCGCAAAACGGTGATAACGGACGCCTGAGGGACAGATTAGTTTAGCACAGATACCTCAAGTACACGGCCGCTGCTTTTTTGAAGCCAAACATCAGGTAGAATCACTAAGGAATCTAAATTGCTAACGAATCATTCAGACCAGGGCTGCGTTTCTCAAAAGCATCGTGAGCCAAGTTGTTCGTAGAGACCATTGGTGGCGATGGTTCTATGATCTCTAGCTTTTGGGAAACACAGTCTGTGAACTGGATGAAATGATTCATTGACAAGATCCTGCTCAAAAGAATGATCCATCCACAAATCAGAAAATACTACTTCTAGTAGTCAACATTTGAAGTGGATCAAAACCTTTCATCAAAGTTATACATGCATTTTGAACAATACACGTTCTTGTCTTTTTTGATCCACTTCAAATGTTGACTACTGTATTATGAACTGGCATGAACATGCGAAAGAAAGAGTCCTTACACAAAGGTAATGTATGTGGTCCTTACACAAAGGTATTTTAATGGTTTCAGAACACTTGAAATACAATGCACGAGTCAAATGAACCACTTTTATGATAATTCTTTGGGGGCTTTTTGGAGCTTGACAACTCCAGTTTTCATTCACTCCCATTATATTGAAAAAGTAGCCTTGATATTCTACAAAAATGTGTGTTCCCCAGAAGAAAGTACGTCATGAACTAATCCTTTAAATGCTCTCTCAACACCAGTAAGATTCTTTTAGACAAAACTAGTCAAACAAACTGCCATGTGACATAAAACAGGGGAATTTTACACTAAGCTCATGTATGACCGCAGGGCACTAGGGCAGTGAGACTGCAGACTTAACAGAGCTTTAACTGTTAATCGCCACAGATAAAAACGGATGCATGAGTTAAAAGCATGAGAGGAAGCGGTTAGCATGACCGTTTGAATGGCTAAGTTAGGTTAAAACCTCTCTCCCTCCATTTCATCCAGATTTTTAAACCACACACACCCTCTTTCCTGGCTGCACCGGAATATGTGGCACTGCAGAGTTGTTTCAAAGCGTTTGAGGATAATCGAAGACAGCCTTTGACTGGCGCCTCAACGCAGCCACAATATTTGTGGTCACAGGAAGGCATTGAGGGGTTAACCATGGGGTAAATGAAGGATTTTACAGTGCCCCCATTTCCCCCGCCCTCCTCTTCCTGTTGTTGCTGAGAGTCACAGGGTGAGCGCATGTGACCTTGAGATGCATAGATGGCACAGTCAGGGCTGCCTTGCCTCTAGGCGTCCTTGAACTGGATCTGCAAGACAAAAACCTTCACACTGCCAGATAGACATCTCAAATCCCCCTCCCCACCCCAAACGTCTCTCTCTCTCTTTTCAATCTGCGTGCCTGTTATCTCCTCCCCAGTGGGGGAGTCTAATCTGAATGCTGGATCTTTAACCTTAGCACTGAACTCAGACAGAGGCGGAATTTCAAAATGTCTCACTGGTGTATTTTTAACCTTCTTCCACAGATTGTTTGTCTCCGTTTCAGGGGATTAGATGACTCTCCACGGCATCTGAGACACTAGCCAGGCCGACTTGGAATACACGTTTTTTTTGAGGCAGAACTACTTGACGTTCACGACAGCCCCGAACAAACTCTAGAGACGACATCCACCATCCAGCAAAAAGGAAAAAAAAAGGTCTCAGCGAATAGCTGGACGAGCTGGTTTTGGTTTTTAATCTGCTAGAGTTCTGCAAGAGTGTGTTTGTAAGAAAGGTTTCTATCCTAGCATGGAGGCATCTCCAAAAGGCTTCTTAAAGGAATATTCTGGGTTCATTACAACCACACGTTTTACAGTGAAGCACTTACAACAGACTTGAATGAGGCCCAATTTTTATAGGATTAAAAAGCAGAAATGTGATGATTATGTTATAGGAGCACTTATTAATTTGGGTACTCTTTTATTTTACAGTAGGTGTACTTACCCAAGAAAGTACTGGTAATATAAGGGAACTTCATGGGTAGTTGCTTACGCACATTGCTTACGTTTTTTTGTGGATATACTATTGAAATAGTATTTGAATGTTTACGGATCGAACATTTCACTTCCATTGTGATCCACTGATTTTTGCTCTTTTTTGTTGAAAAGGTGCAAATAAAAGCAGAAATAACATAATATTAGATGAAAACCTACATAAAAATTAGACATGCTGCCTTGGCAACTAACTGAAATAAAATAAGTTGAAGAAGTACTCAAACTAAAGCTGAGGTAAAAAGAAATTGAAGCTAAACAGAAATATATATATATATATATATAAAAAAAACTAAATTGAAATAAAAAAATATAAACATAAAAGCTATAATAAACTATAATAGTATATAAATAATACTAAAATATCTGATGGTATTCTTTTAAATAGCTAAACAGGGTCAACATACATGTTTTACAATAAAAAACAAAACAGTTTTTGGTGCCATATGCATCCCTAGAGCCTGTCTGAACAAAGAAATGGCATAAAAACAAAAAGTGACACACTGAACGTGTTACAGGAGAGCATAAAGCGCCTTTTATCATCATGCAAATGCAGTGCCCTTGGTTGCACAAGGTTCATCACTTTAAACAAATATTTGGACTGTCCTCTGTACATTGACACCAAGGTAGAGGAAGAGGGGAGAAATGTCATGTTTAAACACTAACCCTGCCTCGCAACTAACAGGAACACAACGCACATACATGAATCCCGTCCGGCCCGGGAACGTGTGGATCGTGTCCTTTGCGGGTGACTCTGCAGTGCCGTGCTGACTGACCTTTCCTGACTGTAACGTTATCGCATGTCATATGTGATCCTGCTGGAAACCATCTGCCATGGACTCCTCTGGCAGCACGCAGGAGTCCAAGACGTTACCGCTCTCCTCACCTCCGCTGGAATTCATCAGATTACCAGAGGAACACCCACCAGGATCCTCATGCAACACTCAATTAGACCAAAGGTCATTCGTGCCAAGGCATCAGGTCCGTGTGGCTATTAGTAACAGACTCAAACTAGGGAGGTGAGCAGGGAAGCAATAAGTCATAAAAGACGTTACAGTGATTATACCATGGCTCAGCAGTGCTGTAGACATGACGAGAAACGGAGCAAGAACAAGACACTATAGGGGTGGACGATGTAAGCAAACATTTTGAACAACACAATACAACATTTTCTCAAAAACAATATATATATCCCAATTTACACATTTGTATGGGGGGGACTACAGAAAAACTACTGGAAAAAGAATGTCCATTTGACAATTTCCATAGTAATGGTAAAATAATCAAATTGTATTTCAGAATTTCTATTTTTTATTTTAACACTTAGGAAACAACTTTATCAATAAATACATACTAATCTAAAATATCATTTTATCCATTAGTTCAACTGTAGCATTTTTTCAAAGCCAAATAATAGTATTTAATACTGGATAGTTTCCATATTATGTATTATTCATTCTTATAGCGTTCAGGAAACAATACGCATGGAAATCGAATTGAATTGGGTTCGACTTCAATAATTTTCATTCAATATATTGAGCCACTAATAAGAACAGTCTTCAACAACTAGACACTATATACTTGATACTGATGTGATGAAATGATGTTCATCATAAAGGATTTAAAGTTTCAATTCCGCCAATTCAAAATCCTGTACAGTAGCTACCGGCAACACTCTGAGCTGTCATTCATGTAAACTTTGAATGTATTATGTATAGTTAAAAGTTAAGACTTGGATAGTTCACCCACAAATGAAAATCCTGTCATCATTTACTCACCCTCATGTTGTTCTAAACCTGTATGAGTTCTTCTGTTGAACACAGAAGGATATATTTTGAAGAATGTTGGTAACCACATAGTTGATGGTAGCCACTGACTTCCATAGTAGAAAAAAAATACTTTGGAAGTCAATAGATACAGTCGACTTTTTGATTACTAACATTCTTCAAAATATATCCTTCTGTGTTCAACAGAAGAAGAACTCATACAGGTTCAAACTGCCAAGAAATAAAAACGGATATCTAAAATAAATCTCAAAGAACTTAAAATCAGGATTTTGTTGAATATTTCTCAAAGTTAAAGGAAAGTGGGACTACAGAGATGTTTCTGGGGAAATGTGTCAACGCTTGATTGGGACTGATATTGAGGTCGTTGCAATTGCCATGTTTTACAATCATGCCGCCCTGCGCTTTCAGAGCTGGCCAACCTGCTTTCCATTACTCACAGTACTCATGATAAGAGCCATGGTGTGTGTGTGTGTGTGTGTGTAACTCAAAATCTCAAATACTGAAACTCCCGGTGAGGTCAAAGTCTCCCTGTGTCTGTTCGATGCAGAACAGCTCACTTAAATCAAATATTGAACAGTGCAATATAAAGGGTCATTATTCAAAAAGAGACGCTTTTTGAGTTCCAGAGTCCAGTCTCCTGCTCTGTGGCTTTCTCTCAGTACGCTGAAGGATCCGTTGACCTTTTACGTTCTACAAAAACAACAATCGGTCATAAAAGGCCACGCCCACTGGGATCTGTGTCCAGGAGCGTAATGATAATGCAGTGATTCTCCCATGACTCCTGGCTTTCACCAGTGTGGAGATCCTGATGTCATCTTAATTACCCTGAGCTATGGAACAAAACAAAAAAAACTTGAATCGAGCAGAGAGCTCACCTCGTACATTCAGCGACTTTAAGGAAACGCTTTGGGAAATCATGGTGATCACGAAGTCAGTCAATTTGTAAAACTGATACATAGTTTCAAACTCCAAACTATTGAAGGAAAGGAGAGGAAATTTTCTCAGCATTTCTGGGGTAATGTATCATCACTCTGTTCGGGACGGATATTGAGGTTGTTACAATTGCCATGTTTCAACATTTGAGATGTTAAAGAAACAATGAGAGAATCAGTTCAATATCTCAAATTTGTCTCAGATACATTTTTGTATAAATATAATCAAGTAAATATACAAATAGTTAGCATTAACTACATTAGTTAGCATGAACTAATAGTGAACTACACTTATACAGCATTTGTTAATCTTTGTTAATTTCAACATTTACTAATACTTTATTGAAATCTTGTTAACATTAGTTAATGCACTGTGAACTAACATGAACAAACAATGAACGGCTATATTTTTATTAACTAACATTAACAAAGATTAACAAATACAGTAACAAATGTATTGCTTGTGGTTAGTTCATTAACTAATGTTCATCAACTAACTAATGTTAACTAATGAACCTTATTGTAAAGTGTTACCTATCCATCCATCCATCTATCTATGAATAACCACTCAGAACAAGAGTGACAACTGTATTTAGCTGTTGTGTGAGCATAGCCATTCCTTCTAAACTGTAACTGAGACGATATTGTATTTTCTCAGCTTTTGTCCCAGTGGAGGCAATGGGTGTGAAGGTCCTGAGAGACCGCAGACCTCCAGTTTCGGGCACATAATAATATGTGCTTCATTTGCAGCTTTCTCTACTGTTCGACAAGCCGTTTACAAGACACGGTCCCTGCCGTTGACCCACTTCTGTGTGTCTGCGTCTGGCAACAGCCCCTGCACCCCATCTGACTGACTGCAGAACCGCAACCCTCGGCCTCCCTGAACTGTGAGGAAAATAGGTCACCATGGCCCACTTTTCTTTCTTTTTTTTCCCCTCTAAAAGAGAGTGTATGAAGACTGCTGCAGAGTTTGATCAGCTCAGCTCAAAAGAAGAGAAAACATAAACAGAGTAGAGAGAGCGAGAGATTCTACAGTACCTTCATTAACCTCAGTATTCAGAGTGCACATGCTCCTCGCATCAGTGACGCACAAGGGTCTTATCAGACGGCAAGAACGAACACTGTGGCCGCCTGAATCACACACGTCATGTGTAAACAATTCCTCAAGAACCTTACAAAATGACCTCATCAGTGAAAACAAGACAGCCTCATCTCAAAAGTTACAAGGTGGGTCCCAGTTCGGTAGCAAGGTATTTTTAACTAAGGCCAACAATTAGGTTTGACCCTTGGACGTCACTGATGCAAGGAGTAAGTGCACTCTGAATATATATATAACAAATGCGATTTGGATGTGTTGTGCTGACAGTGTTGTGAAAGTCGTGTGTATAATAACTGTAAGGTGAGAACATATTTTCAAACAACACAAACACATGCATATGAAGAGATATAGATCAAGCACTCAATGCCAACAACAACTCAAGCTCTCATATGTCTGTCTCTGACATAAATTATTTTGTCAGTTTCAAACGCAAACACCCGGCACACATCTCGGCAAAAAAACGTAATCATGTCACCAAAATATGGGCAAAATTGCTTAACAATTGTCTGCCTTTTCTGATCAGCTTACATTTGCCAAAAAAAAAAGAAAAATAAACTTTAAATATTGGCTTGCATCATCTCAGTCAATCACTATTTACCCATACGAATCACTCTGGAAAGCTTACACCCATCATAAAGTGTTTAAGAAACACATGAGCCTAAAGAAAATCTAACACATTCACATAAACAAATTTGAAGGGCAACAACAAGGCGCTGAATCAAACAGATCATTGACCTTTTTAAACCCGTTTAAGTGTATTTAGAGCAAGCCCTACCTTAATATAACCGGCGAGGGCAGCCCTGGATGGAGAGACAGGTGGCTTAAAAAAAAGATCTGCTCTATTTGAGCCGTCTGGGCTCTGTGACCGAATCAGACATGTAAACATACTTACACAAGCAGAGCGACAGCACATGTAAACATCTAGCACAGGTCAGCGGCCACAGGTGAACCAGTTTCTACATGGCCACAAATGTACAGCGTTAGCTCACTGAAATACTCCAATCTGGCTTCAGCTCAAGGTCACTGGAGCAGAACTGATTTTGTTATAACCTGGTAAAAAAAATACCAACTCGAACCACAGTGGCTTTGTGAAAAAGGAAAACTTTGCTGATCACAGTGCGCTGGGAGTACCGGACCTTATAGCTACAGTAGATGTAAAAATGCTGATATAGTTCAATTCATTTCTGAGAATCTTTCAACCCATTGCAATAAATGTACTCCAAAAAAAGAAGTTTCACTGTTTTGAAATACTTAATACTAATTTATTATAACAGTTTTAGATACAAAAAAATATATATATATATATATATATATATATTATATAAATGTAATACTTATATTTTTGTTGAAATAATTCCTCTGGTTATAAAGTTATAGATTTTTTCTATCACAGTGTTTAGCCATTAGAGAAAATACATAAACATCAGCAAATACATTAAACATTTATATTGCCCAACCATAGCTTATGAAGAAGCATGTGGCAAAAACAACTGAATTATGTCTAATTTTTGTTTCCACCAGACCAGATTGAAACTAGGCAAAGACTCCACCATAATTATTCATTTTTGTGTTATGCAAAATCAATCACCGAATCAATATTCATCATGCACAGCGGTGAAGCTGTGAATTCACAATATGAATGAAACACTCACCCAAACCTGTAGTCAAGTGTGAGTGTGACACATAAGCCCTTCAACATGGTGTCACATGACTGAATCTTGTTTTAGAGAGTTACTTAAAAGCTTTCGGGTCATATCAGTCAGGTCAAGGTCGAAGCGCTGTGTTAATGCCAGGAAAGCAGGCGCTGCCTCCATAAGCCCCGAGCGGTCCGCTAGGACAAAAGGACGTCTGTCCAAGGACATCTCTCAAAACTACCGAAAGAGATGCGCACAAACAAACTTGACTAATCAACGCCTCGCGGCTGATTGGGATGCGGAGTGTGTGATGTGAACACACAGGGATTGCATCTCACATGGAGAAGGTCTTAGTTCAACACAAAAATCCAACACTTTCCCCTCGCGTCTACTTCATGTGGCAGGAGTGCATACAAACAGCAGTCCATAATAATATATCCCAGCATGCCTCGCTGCATGAAGCATTAGAGTGCTTTGAGAGCAGGGGCATGCGGTGTGAATCTTTCAACGTTTTCACCGCTGGCTGTGCGTGAGGGGCGGATAGCTACACCCCACATCTAGCGGCTGCTGAGGTGTCCCTTGTTGCCTGGCAACAGCTCAGCTCGTTTTAACCCCTTAAGTAAGTATTAAGTGATTCAGCAGTCTGAGGCCAGTGACGGGTGGGCTGCTACAAAAGTGACAGGACTTTATTACTTTCCGGGGTTTTAGCGTGGAGCTCTGTGCTCAAAAACACACGGCAGCGTAAAGTCTGCTCCACTGAGCTTGACCCCAGACATCTCTCCATGAAATGAGTCATAGCAGAATCAGCCCTCTGACAAAGGCCCCATGACATCCACAGAAGCAGGAAGCTATTAGCTTAAAAAACTGCGATAAAGGGCATGTTTAAACCTGGTAGTAACATCCATCTCACGTGATTCCATCATAAGTGGTCGCCGCTTATACCCGTGACTACTTGCGATTTTGTCGAGGGGAGCCAGCACAAGCACATGATTTAAAGAGATAGTTCACACAAATTAAAATACTTTCTTCTGCACACTGCAGAACACACAAAAAATGGAATGTTAGTGTTACACATTTTTCTCCATACAATTTAAGTCAATGGGGCCCAAAGGAACCTTGCACTGCACCCAATTAACTTTAATTATATAGACTTTTAAAAAATTGCATACAAATTTAAAAAATACATTATAATCAGGGCTTGACATGAACTTTTTTACTCACCAGCCACAGTGAAAAAACTGCCATATAGATATTTTAAATATCTCATAATTTGGCAGCAGGTATATTAGGCTGCGGTCACTTTAAGACCTGACGCACGGATCCAATATACTGTTTCACATGCATTTTCTTTCTCAACCGTTTACGTTCACTTAAAACATAACTGACTGTGTTTACGTGAATACTCACCAAGACCGGCATTTTGACATTATTTTGTGTGTATTTGACCGTTTAAGCGCAATCAGCAGCTAAAAAGAACTCAATTTTGTACTGAGAGGTGGCTGTGAGCACAAAATCTGATAAAATTAGAAACATTATGTGCAATACAAACAATCCCATGCATAAATTTAACCCCATAACACCAACAATATTCATCCGGAGCAAATGAAACGAGTGAGGGGAGGCGGGTTTGTGTGTAACTCGCTGTCGGAGAGATGAGAGAGAGAGAGAGAGAAAGAGCAGCTGGTGTTGTGCATCTATTCTGTGGAAGATTAGTACTGGGAGCGTTTCAGATATATCAGTCTCGATATATATTGACAACACTGCATTGCACGTAGTTTATTATTTCAGATGCCTTTTTAAAAGACTACAATTGAAAACTTTATATATATTATATAAATTCAACCTCCCTCAGTGGCTAGTAGGAGCTAATATATACACACACATATACACACACATAATGCTTATCAAAATGGTTCAACCTCAAGCTGCAGTCTTCATAACCCACACATCCATCCATCTTTCATTCATAGATTCTGAAAACTCCTCTTTAGTTAATTGCTTGGGCCAGTGCGATCTGAAAGCTTTTAGATGAGAGAAATAATGAAGCTGGGATCATTCCTGTCACCTTCTCTGTGAATGTCTTACTGATGCGCTGATTGCAGATCATTCTGCGAGTGTTCATCTCTTCAGCATTACTGCAGGGTTTATGTCCTTCTCAGAGCTTTGAAGGTTTCTGAACGAACAGACCACTAATATGGTGTGAAGGACAGTTTGGCACGCTGTGGCCTTGAACTGCAAAATCTGCATGTATTCATCTCTCAGCTCAAAGAGACAAACGACTAAGCGGCAAAACTCCAGAATCACTGGAAAGGACTGCTGTTTCACTTAGCACAGCATATAACCTGCTTAAAATAAGGCACGATTAGTAATGTCCCCCAGGAGCAGTAAAATCTTCCTGAACACAATTGCCAGGATTCCTTGACCTCCAGGTCCATCTTGCCTCAGGACATAGTGGGCAATACAGAAATACAGCTGGCAGCTAGAGGTCAGCCGGGTAATTATATTAAATTAACTTGTGTGTTATACAAGTTGTTGAGATCATGTTTCTCATGATCAGCATTTGTCCGTTTGGAAGCCAAATCACATTAACAAACTGGCCTACATGCTTTCCATCCACCATTCTTTGCAGAACACTCATGGCTAAATACTAAATAGAAACAAGGCAAAATTAACATTTAGTTATAGCCAGATCTAGAGAGTATCTGCAAATTTGATCATTTTCTGAATCATTTTAGTGGACCTAAGAATAGTAAAATCTATTAAGAGTGCAGTGCTAACTTAATTTATTGGCCAAAATATATATGAGTATGTATACGATATACATACGAACAGGCAAGGGGCGGTGAAGTGTATAATTTGAATAGTATTCAAACTTGCATTGATTGGTCGATCGGTAGGTGTGTTAAGGTCACTGCTATTGTTCTAATGTGTGGTGATGCTCGATTTATCGGAGTTACATCTCCCAGCAAACCTCCACCGCAAATTCAGCAAACTATAAATCGTTTGCAGTAAATCAATCAGCAAAAATCAATCCATCGCTATAAATGAAAGCCCTGCCTCTGTCCCAAGGCTGAGGGGAGAAGAATCTGTGCCCAGTATTTCATACGATCGCAGTGTTTTAACTCTGCTCAGTAAACATTGTTCGATTTTGGGCTGTCCCAGACAAAAGATGACTAATCGTGGCGTGGCTCCTGAACGGTGGTCCTACGTCGTACAGTGAGAGGTTGGTCTTGCGACCAAAGATAGCCTGCGATAATTTTCTGACAGTGTCAGAAGTTTAGCATGATCATCTCACAGTGTGTTTGCTGCCATGACCTACGTTTACTGACTAGCCAATAAAAGTGCAACATGAAATGGCATATTGATCAACGTGACACCGCGCAAAAACTTAAAACTACTTTCCTCAAGCTCCATTTGCAAAATTAGAATGCCAAGTTGGCCTCTTTTCCCTAGCCATGACCACGTCCATATTCTCCTCCTTCGCTTCCTCCTCTTTTTTTCAGCGCACATAAAATTGCCAAATTGTGATTCATCTTGCTCTATTTGTTTGCCACTAGCGCACACTGATGATGTTCTATTCTTCTATACTAACTTGCGTCGTAGCCTACGATTCAATAGGTGTCATCATCGTAGTCTACATGCATGTCGTACCCAAGTTTATTAGATCCTTGTCGTACAGTGTGATTTGTAAAGATCTTATAGGCTTGCTGAAATCGCACAGTCTGTAGCAGGCATTACACAGCCAGACAACGTCTTCATCCTTTCTTTTGGTGTACAAAACCTCTCGTATGAACAGCACAAGTCCTTGTTGATCTCCAGGCCACCTATTATCACTGATATACCCTGTATACAACAAGATTCATTACACAAGGAACAAACATGCAACTGTGTCCCTGAGCTGTCAGCTGACCTGTTAATGAGTGTAAAGCGCCCGTGGCTTCTATGGATTTACGACATGTTACGCCAGCAAGTTTATGTTTTGCACGAGCAAAACCATGTGCTTTTACGTTTAACAAAAGAGTGATTATTAGAATGTGGCATTTTTCAGAGCACACACTTAGGTAGCGGACACTAGTCATCCGAATGTTGAGGTTGAAGTTTAGGAGGATAGTATTTTAAGGTGACGATGACCCAGCACCGTTTTAACCGCTCTCAGTTCATTTTATTGACATACCCTCTGAGAAATTAGGTCGCCGTGCGTTCATTATCATTTCTCTAGCAACGATAACATCATTACAAGTCAGCATCAATCTTAAAGAAGTCACATAATACTGTCAGCCTGATTCTCTCCCATCTCTTGTGATGTCTCCAAACGTCTGATGAAGAGACATGGGTGTATATCATATATTATCGTAAAGATGCACATTTTCTCATGGAGATGAGAGTGAAAGATTTTAATAAACTAATCCTATTTGAGAAATTGTTGTTCCTCATTCCACTATGATCTATTTAAAACGCATGCACATCTATGCTGTTCGCAGAAACTGACACATGTGAGCTTTTCTGTAACTTTGGTCTTTTCTTTCAGCAAAGAAACCCACCTGAACCAACACTGAACCCAAACTATGATCTTTGATGACCTTCAAACTTTAACCCTTGACCTCTTTAGCCCCGTTTTTATTGACTGAAGCCACAGGAAACCTTATGAAAACTATAAACAATGCAAAGTCCAAAATCTATGCCTGTCGTCTACATAAGAACACACACACACACACACACACACACACACACACATATATATATATTACTGACAAACTCACTTAGCAGGTGATATCTTCTGAACAGATTAACCTAGTGTGTGTATAATATATATATACACATGGAACATCAGTAAGTCATTATCACTACAGTAAACCAAATTTAAGACTTCTTACACTGCATTACAGTCTTACATTATAATCTTATAAAATAGATTTGGCTTGGGAAAAAGAAAAATAGAAATAATCTATTCGTATCCCCATATTTCAATGAATAATAATAACCAGCACATAAATGAAACGGTAACATCGCACTGACAGTAACAGAGAAACAAAATGGAAACTAAATGACAGAAGCGACCATTGCGACTCACACAGCACACGTTCTTGCGTCTTTGGTCTCGTTGTTACGTCTTTAAGACGCCGAGTCAAGTTAAAAACTGTTCAACTTTTAAAAAGGGTGTCTCGAGACCACAACGTCCTGTTTATAAAGGTAAGAACGCGTCCCGTGTGAACGGCGTTTCGCATTCCGTACGCGTCGGTTTTTCTTTCAGCACCTCCTAAGATCACAATAAACATACAGCAAACATCTCAGTCATATGCAGCCGACTGTTCACAGCTGCTGGGCGGGCATCGAGTCGTCTCTACACGTACCTGATTCCGCTATCCGAGCGTGAGCGAGCGTTTCCTGCGCGCAGACGTGCGCCGTGAACCGCGCCAAATGGAAGTAGAGTCCAAAAACTCATCGGGCTCCGGCACCGACTGTCGGGTCTGAGTCTGAACTGTGTATTCTCGGAATCCCCGAGAACTCCGCAATGTTCACACTCCTACTCCTCCTCCTGCTCTCTCTTGCCCTCCCTGTCTGACTGACTGAGTGAGCGCAGCTTAAAGCTACAGGAGGCGCTTTGTGTGTACGTGCGTGCGCGCGCACAGGGAGACCGTGCGTCAGCTCACCTCTCACCCTTAATAATCCGGAGTAATCTCAGAAAAGGAGAGCCTTTATGGTTTCTGATATAGCGTACTGTATTTTATAAGCAAAATGGATAAACATTTACATTGTGACTTATTTGACAGAATAAACAATTAGGCAACACCAAAGCCATTCACAGGACCAAAAGTGTGATTGTAGCCTACAGACAATCTCAACACTTTTGATATTTAGTCTACATATAATATATATATATGAATATTTATTTTCCACCAATGAAAACGTTTTTTTAAGCTCTGTTGTAGCATGTTTACATTGTTTTTTTAATGAGTATTATTCAACAAGTTCCTGGATCTCGCATACACTGGATCAGCAATTTTTGTGCTATCTCACCAAGTTGACCTTTGAACTTAGGGGACCTTTCATCTTTGAACTTTGACCCCAAATGCCACATGAATGGAGATACAATATCCGCCCTTCATTCCTTCACCATCTCGAGTTGGTGACCTGTGCTCCAAAGCTTTTCACGGAACCATGGTTCATGGAACTTTAACCTTTGACCTTAGAACAGAGACACACGTGTGTTTAAGT
Organism: Rhinichthys klamathensis goyatoka; assembly: GCF_029890125.1. NCBI lineage: Eukaryota > Metazoa > Chordata > Actinopteri > Cypriniformes > Leuciscidae > Rhinichthys > Rhinichthys klamathensis. Next base: position 2,562,392 of record NW_026606577.1, on the reverse strand, counting down.
TTTTTTTTTTTTTTTTTTTTTTTTGTCATTCTGTAGATTGGCCTCCATACGCAACATATTCTTTATGGACAATATACCATCTGCAATTCAGCCTGTTGATAACCAATCTTTAAAGAATCAGGTATTCTATAGATTTATTGAAATTTTGGTAACATATACTGGCTGGTTTTGATGTATTCAGTATAAACATATTTATTAGGTATTTTTTATTAGGTTTATTTATATACATGAATGCAAAAATTAATGTTTTTGAAAGAAGTCTCTTATGCTCACCAAGGCTGCATTTATGATCAAAAATACAATAAAAACAATACAAGTTTGAAATATTATTAGAATTTAAAACAACTGTTTTCTGTTTAAATATATTTTAAAATGTAATTTATTCCTGTGATTCAAAGCTCAATTTTCAGCATCATTACTCCAGTCTTCAGTGTCACATGATCCTTCAGAAATCATATAATATGCTGATCTGTGACACTGAAGACTGGAGTAATGATGCTGAGAATTCAGCTTTGTCATCACAGGAATAAACTACATTTTAAAATATATTAAGATAGAAAGCAGTTCTCTTAAATTGTATTAATATATTACTGTTTGTGTTTGCATTATATTACTGTTTGACATGATATTTTGGATGTTTAACATCATCAGATCAGATGAACGAAAACTGATAAGGTTTCTTCATCTATCATTAGCAGAACTTTCTAAATAGTATTTTGAACTGATTGCCACAAACAAGTGTCTCAGACTGAATGAAGTATATCCAGTCTTACTGTACAATATGGCTTTATATGCAATTTCTTTCTTCTCTGCTGTCATTGAAATGCAGGACAGGTTTATATTCTGGTTCCACAGGTCCAGCAGGGAGCCCAGGACATTTGAACTCAGACGCCTGACTGTCTCAAGGGGAAGAGGCCGCTGTGTCAAAGGACATTAACCTTTAACCTCTGGCCCCATCCATGCATTAACCTCTGTGTATCTGCTGGCCAGAGAGGAAGAGAGACCAGCGAGAGCAAAAGATGTGACACGAGATGAGACAACAATGTTAAGGAAAATAAGCATGCTGGCAGCAAGACCTCACTGTTCAAATGCATATGAATACATTTTGTTTGACAATTTCTGCAAAACATGACAGGCGTCACTGACCTCTTGAACCTCAAATTAGATTTGTATTCAGAAACGTAAGAAGGCAGGCACTGTAAACACACTTAGGAGAGTATTTGGAAGGTATTTGCAACAGAATGTTGAATGTCAACAGATACAAATTTACTCTCGGAATTGTACAAAATAGTTTAAGATAAACAAATTGGGCGGAAGAATGGCAGCAAAAAGTCAAGAAGCTGAGAGGTGCAACATAAACAAGTGTCAAGTTTCTCTCTCGGGAGCTTTCATTATACACCTATTCAAATAAGATTCTGACTAAAAAACTCCATGAATTGGAATGTTCATGTGCACTAAATGCGCTGTCAACTGTTTGAATAACACCTGACAGAGCATTTCTTAATGACAACTCTCTTGAGTGCTTGGCATGATAATGGATATGACAATGTTGATATGTTTGTTCTGCTACGCTGCTGCTGTTGGTTATTGCTACTGGCAATACATGCATGCTGCTGTACAATATAGCATACATGAATTACCCATTTCAGATCTATACAGGTGGAGCTGGGGAAGGTGGAGGGTTTCTGAAAGCATGCTGCAACTGCTTCAGCAAAGGCTGACCAAGTAGGCTATGTGAAGGTTGAGCAATGAGCTGATTGGCTGCTGATACAGCAGGAACCAATGCGGAATGATGCGATTGAGCAGATTGAGTTAAGGACCTATCCTGCGTCGTCTAGAGTTTCATGATAGAACTTTGTATATATTTCACTGTCATTCTTGCCATTTGCTCACTTGATTTACTCAAAAATAAACAGTTATTTATATAATTATTTCATTGGATTTCTCTTAAATCTCGCGCTTTTAAACTTTCCTTGCATTTCTTCACTTACAATCCCTATTAACACCCTTTATAAATTAAATGCAAAAACTGATGGAAAGCATTTTAACCCATAGTGAAAAAAACTATATGCCAAAATGTATTTAAAATAAATTAAGGCTGTGCAAAGATTAATTGCGATTAATCACATCCAAAATAAAAGTTTGTGTTTACATAATATATGTGTGTGTGCTGTGTATAATTATAATACACCCCCCCCGGGTGTATAATTATAATACACCCCCCGGGGGGGTGTATAATACACCCCCCCCCCCCCCCCCCCCATAAAAACATAACATAACATAAACCAGGATAGAATATGCAAAATATTGCAAAATAAATAAACAAATTAATCAATGCAAAAGTATATGCAATCTGGCATAGAAAAAAAAAATGTACCAAAAAAAAACCACAACTTGAATGAGGCTTTATGAAAAGCATTCCTTTAAACTGAGAGTAAACGACACAGGTGATCACCACAGCATCCAAAGTCATGACCTAGATAAAGATGTATTCATAAATAATCAGACAGGCATGAAGGCATAAGATTTAATATTCTGTTTTTGCAGGGCTCCAAATATACATCTATAAATAGCCCTCACAGGATTATATCTTGAACAGGAAGCTTTCAGAGCGCTCAGCGACTGATCATCGCAGGTATTAAAGCGAGCGTTACACTCGCAGGGGTTCAAAGTCCGTCTGAGCACCCGTTAGCCTCTTGATATCTCCATGATATGTGTCAGAAAGAGGCGGGAGGACGGTGTCATCCTTTTTTCCTCGTCTTTTTTCGCTCCCTGAGGCTCAAAGACACAAAAGGCGAGAGACAAGAACGTCTCTGAACAGCGTCTCTGGTGCATTCATGCTATAAAAATGGTTTCCAAAAAGACGTTCTCTGCGTTAATCAAAACTGATGAGTGATTTGAGCTTGTCGTTTCATGAATAAATAAGTTTAAAAGCTCCCCGGTGACTGACGGGGAAGAGAGCATTTACTCTGGATGTCCCTCTTTACATCTTCAGCATTTAACCTACATTCGCAGGCTCTCAAACACTTTGGCTGTCACTTCTGTGTCTTTGCTCAAATTTGAAATCTAGGTTGTCGCTGGTGTGCGTACGTGTGAGTAAATGCTGCGAAATCTAGCAGAAGGACAAGTCCCGGCCTGTCACAGAGAGGTGGTTCACGGTCTATCCTTCCCCGCACTTTCCGAGCGTGTCTTCTTGACCTACTTTGTGGTCTTTGGTTAATCCCTGGATATAAGAGAGAGAGAGAGAGAGAGTGGTCTGGGAGGGGCTGCTTTGCTTTTCTTCTGCCTCATTTGACTATCAGATGGAAAGGACAGAGCCCCTTGTAAAAACATTTCCAGGCAGCCATGAGATTTGAATGTGCCATCACAGCACTCTCCGCCGTTGTTATTCTTTCGCTCTCTGATCTTTTCCCTACTGCGATCCTAAAGATCTTTTTCTCGGAGGAGGCGTCGTATGCGTCTGAGTTGTTACTGACACCGAGACATGGTTCTCATCAGGTGACAAACAAGCTTTGACATCTTTCCTGTCATGTTGCGTCTGGCCTTGTTTCTAACTTAACACGCCATTCTCTGGAGACGCCACCGATATTTTCTTCTTTTCTACGAGAAGGACTTTGTTGTGGATCAGAATCTTTCCAGATTGAGAATAAACACATTATAAAAGCCAGTGTATCAGCTTTCCAAGTGACACAGTTGGGTGAGATTTTATTACCCAGCGTTAAAAGGATCGAGTTATTGAACCTCTTGTCATCCTCGTCCGTGTCAGATTTCTGATGTTGTAGTTGATAGGGCATTGTGTTTGTGTTTAGGACGCGTGTTACAGACCTCAGCTTCCACTGCAGGATGAAACAGAAGGAACTCTGTGTGGAGGTTTCTAATTTTCTACCCCAAAATTAAATATTTACTCACCCTCAAGAGATTTCATTCAACTATGTGCTATTTTCCAAAGTCTGAAGCCATTTGATAGAGCTATGACTGAACCTGGCCTTCACTGTAGCTTTCAAATCTAATAGAGTGGCATCACTGCATCAAATAAAATGTCAATTACATGATCAAACATCATTGGTTCTTATGTGTCTCTTGACCAAATATCATTTAAAATTAATTCTGAAAGTTATCCTATGGCTTTAGAACACTTGGAATACATCAAATATTAAAACTGCACTTATATTCAATTTTTCATGTTAATGGCGATTCTACAGAGCCCCTGAAAGGGACATGGTGAAGGGAAAAAAAATATGCGATGGGAGGAAAAATGATATCTCAATTCTTTTGCGGTCTCTCGCAAATGTTTTGCGTTCCTCTGAGAAACTTTGCGTTCACTCACAAAACTTTTACGTACCCTCGAGAAACTTTGCGTTTGCTCGCAAACAACACAAATGTTTTGTAAAAGGGGCTCTGTATGATGCTGATAAATATTGAAAATGTTACATTAAAAATAGTTAAAATGGTTAGAGGTCGACTGAAATATTGGCAGTTGCTTTATGGAACTCCCAGTTACCGGCAAAAATCAACACTGATAGTTCCAGATCTTTTTTTGTTTGTTTGTTTGTTTGTTTGTTGGTTAGCTTAATTCATCCGTTAATTAGCCAGATTTTCCAAATTCTTTATCGGCAAAATCCAATATCGATCTACCCGGAATATTAATAATTTAATTAACTATTATATATTTTTATTACAGCATAAGGTATTATATACTAATATTATATATAAATATGAAATATTGTATAATATATTTTGTCTAAATTAAACATGAACATGAAAACAACATGAAAAATGAATATTTAAGATTTCCTAAAGATTATATTTAACAGTATTATAAAATTCTTAGTGTTTTGGTAAAGTACTAGTAAAGATTAACTTTAAGTGCGCGTTAGATAATGGTAAAGGTAATCTAAAAGTAAAAATAGAGGGTGGAAAAAGAAAAAAACAGAGTGGTGCAGAGATGATGTCAAAACCTGGAAGACTAATTCACTGCTGGTTCCCTCGAAATGTTCCTATGGGCTTTTATAACAGTTTTTTTCAGGTTATGAGTAAAGGTTTTTGGTAAACATTGACGATACTTTGAGCTTTTGTTCTACAACGTAAACTGCACAAACAGCATTTGGGTTTTGGAATGACATGAGGGTGAATCAGTGCCGCTGCTAGCCATTTTGGTGCCCTAAGCATAATTCCTTTATGATGCCCCCCCGCCCCCCCTAAAAAAAAACATTTTCATTTAGGGGGGCTAAGCCCCCAATGAGGGTATGATTTATAAAAAAATTAAAAAGCTAAAAAGTAACACTTTAGATTAGGGTCTAATGCTTACTATTAACTAGTTTCATTACCATGCAATGGCATGGTTTTATAATCACTGGGATCCCGAATTTGAGGCAGGTTAGTTAGGGGTGTTCGGGGGAAATTTTGGATTTTTCTGAACTACAGATGTGCATTTTAAGATGTTGTGAAGGCAAAAAAAAAATAAATAAAAAAATATTCGATAACAGCTTTAAAACCATGTTAGTGGGCAGCTGATTATTTTTCTCTCCTCATCAGCATCACACTCTTTTTCTCTTTGTTTTTATCTTGCCCCATCTCTTCCCCTCCTAAAGTTGGCTTTTTTAATTTACTAAAGGTTACAATTTGTATTTTATTCTCAATATGTACACATTCATTATAAATCCTGTGCCTAACATGATGAAAACGGCTTTGTTCATGTTTCTTGTCCCCTCACAATGACAGTAGCCTAAACTATTACACTAGGCTACATGTTACATAGGCCTATTTTCAGTTAAAAATGGCGAAATTAGACAAAACTATATTAGTTTGCCTAATTATTTTTTGTCATTCGTTTAACATTTATGACCTAAAAAAAACTGTCAAATAAAGTTGTTTAGCTACTTACATCTTATCTCGCACTTGACTGTACACTGAAGCGTCGAGTTGCACTGTTAAAATTCGCGCTCAGCGTCTGTGAACATAAAGCCCGCCTACTTTGATTTGATTGGTCATCTCAAATATTCTGACATTGACGAGCAGTGACAGACCAATGAGGCTCAGAAGAACACACACATGAACACACACACACCCTGTCCTGTGTTTCTGACGTGCTCTCTGTCTCTGCTCGGCGCCGCTGCGGAGTGAAGAGGAAGAACGCGCTGAATCTGATTATAACAAAAAGTTTGATGATTGGTTTTTCATTAGGCTATTTTTGGTGCCCCCTCAGCACTTGGTGCCCTACGCACAGCGCGTGATGCGCGTGGTGGGAGCGGCGGCGCTGCCGGGTGAATAAAAAGAGACAGAATTTACATTTATGCGAATCATTCCTTTATCATGTCTATATTATCAATCAAATTGGGAGAGATGAAATATCAACAGTCTATAACGATAAGTACACCCAAAGGTCACGTCCTAATGAAGTTCTGGAAGGTCAAAATCAGCCTTTGACTTTAAAACAGCCCAATCTGCATTGTTTGCATGAGGCCCACCTGTGGGGGAAACTCAGCTGTCAGCGAGACCCCCCTCACCCAGTGAGCCGATCAGAGGACGAAAAGACAACTCCGCAAGGTTACACTGCCTCTCTCTCTCTCTCTCTCTCTCTCTCTCTCTCTCTCTCTCTCTCTCTCTCTCTCTCTCTCTCTCTCTCTCTCTCTCTCTCTCTCTCTCTCTCTCTCTCTCTCTCTCTCTCTCTCTCTCTCTCTCTCTCTCTCTCCGGTTGCTCAGGGGGAGGAGGGGGAGAGCGGCCATGGCCCCCCCGGGCACATTTCCTCTGTTCCCACGGGGGCATTGACATTCAATTGCCCCTGTTTGCTCATTATCAGAGCAGCATGGAACAGTCTGAGGCTGTTTTAACAGGCCGTACGTAGTAGAGATAAAACTCCCCGTTCAAGGGGGGAGTCTGCAGTCCACAACAAGCCTGTCTCACTCTCTCTCTCTCTCTGTTTTTCACACATACCCACATTGTCATTCTCTCTCACACGTGTCTATGTTGAACACAAGCAATGCGATCCAACAAAATTAGATTGTTGGATCGCATTGCTTGTTTTATTTTTATTTTTCATATATATAAAATATATCAATAAAAATAAATGACAATTTAGTCTGAATGCCCATATACTGTTTTGTCAAATATATCTTCTCATTAAAGTCCCCCTGTGGTGAAAATCAAGTTTTTAATGTTGTTTATATGTCTATGTGGTGATTTTAATATGCTTTAAGACGAACCATGTGCAAATTCATAAGTCAACACCATTGCTGCAGTGACAAAAAGACAGTCTCAAAAACGCGGTTTGAAATCGACGGTGTTTCTTGCGTCACAAACTACCTTGTAACCAATCCCGTCATGAGGGGTGCGGGCTTGATCATATCATTAACTATGCTGTGAAGAAGCCAGGTTATCCTGGTATATTTTTCTGTTGATATGAAAAATTGTGTACATTTAGCAATATAGCAAGTGAATTGTATATGATGTATATTACGATGTTATGATGAACTATATGCCTTTCTCCGCTGACGTTCTGAGTTGTTCAAAGCGTTTCTAAGGATGCAGATTTTTAGAAGGCAGCTGTCTGACTCTGAGATGGCGAACGGGAACACACCACTACTGTGATCATCTCCTGCACAGCCATGTTTATTTCATGTCATGCATCTCCAGTTTCTGTGTGAGTTTGTTGTGTTCAGAACGATGCAAATTTTTTCCATTTACAAAGTCGGCAAGTGTATGATGCCTAGGCCTGGTGAGGCCTTTGTTTAATTAGGACAATTAAGCAGCTTTTTTAAATGTTCATTAGAAACAAACATTACTGGTGTGCATCTTTAGCCAAAACAATGGCACTGGCAAATTTGAAGATATGTCAGTTCAAGTTGGTTTCAGTTAAAACAGTCTGGGACTAGATTTAAGCCTTGTCTGTGAAACACGGGAAAAGTATTTGTTCAGAATGTGTTCGTCAGGATTTGATTCGATACGCAATGTTGCAATGTTGAGAAAACACTCCTTAAAAGTGAAATAATTTCTGTGTAGTCTGTATTTTAAAACGTAATATTATCTAATTACAAGTACTTTGTTTTTGAAATCTAATTACCGTATATAATCCAGATTACACGTAATCAGTTACTACCCAGAACTGGGAGTGGAGCCCATGTGATACAGTCCTTTAATGGGTGCATTCTAGTTTTGATGCGTCACATCACTTACTTGCAGTGTAGATACAGTGATACTAGTGCACTAGGACAGCACTGCAGTCCCAGACGTATCTCTCGTCCCTCTGAGACGCTCACAGCCAGTCGGGTTGATCCACTCCGGGGAAATCTCAGCATACGGCACTGCAGATCAATGACTGCTGACTACACTGCTACACAAATACATTTCCAAGACACTGTGCTATCAATGACATATTGCTTTCCGTGTTTAAATGTCATCATATGTGCATAGATTAAGCATTATAAATTAGTATAATGAAAATATGAATATTATAGATATCATAGATTAAATAAATGAAATGAGGTGGAATGCACTGACCGGACAAATACAAATGGAGTTTAAATGAGTCACATCAACCTTGCGCTCCAGTCAATAGCAGCCGTGACCCTTCATAGTGTGAAAGCGGTGACCTTTTTTGACCCCTCATTACCCAACTGTTATCTGCGTCTGGCAAACAAATATAGTCTCAAGTGTGAAGTCCATGTGCAGAGTTTTTTTTAAATAAAATACGTCAGGTTACAAAACAGTTGCAAATCAGTCAGTAACATCTGGCCCTCTACAAATATTTTGCTATTAAAAAAGGAAGTTTGTAGCTCCCCTATAATTTATGCTGCTAACAGATCAAATGTTGATGTAAGGATGACCTCTATGCAGCCGTCTGTGATTAAACAGTTTCCAACTGCTGAAAGCAAATTATGGAGCAGAGAGATAAAATATTCAGTCTGACCTTCAGATGGCCCTGAAACACAATCTCCTCTGAATAATCTACGGGTCACTAACTTTGTCCTTCACACTGTGAAAATCTCACCCGCCCCTCACGCACGCGCTCCTCTCTCACTGTCTCACTGTATTTATCTTCCTCCTCGGCCTTTAAAAGGAAGTTCATCTAGAAATGAAAATTCTGTCATCATTTACTCACCCTCGTGTCGCTCCAAACCTTCATGATTTTCTTTCTTCCACGAAGCACGGGGAGAATTTTTGAGGAATGTTTATGCTGCTTGAATGCATAATGGCCTGGCTTCTGTCAAGCAGAAAAAAGCACAAAAAACTGCACCACTAAAACTAATAGAAGACAGTATTACTTATGTGCTATATTTTAATTCTTCTTTAGCCATATGATAGCGTTTTGTCAAACAAGGCTTCGTCAAGCTAATGATTTGTCATTTTTGATGTCTTTTTTTATACAAAAATACTTGCAGTATATGAATTTCTTTGAATTTCAATTCTACTTAATTTTAAAAATCCAATTTTATGTCTACACTGTTTGCTTCCTCATTATGCTTCCCCATATCCAATTTAGGAATATATATGCATAGTTTCCAATGTAGAGTAAGACTATCTCTTGAAATATTTATTTACACTAAATATAATTTTTAAATTACAATTCATTCATATAACTTGAGGCAAAAATATAGCAATAAACAGCAAATTTAAATAAAATATTCCATTATGGAAGAGAATGCCTACAATGTTCCACACTGATATAAATCAGTGATACTATTGTGAATCATTTAAATGAACAGTCTGAAAGAACCGATTCACTAGAATGAATCAGATTGTCCAAATCTACATATGAGAGAGAACAGTTTGAGGTTCACCGATTCTGTATAATAAATCAGACATCCTAACAGGACACCCAAACCCTGACCCAGAACCAGAATTTTACTGGTCAACTAAATCATGCAATCTGTAAAAAGTGATCAGTTGACTTAACTTTAAAAAAAAGTGAGGAAACCCTTTGCCTTAAAATTATTAAGTAAATAACCTTCATTCATAATTGAAAAAATAAGTTATGTGAACTTGACAATTCCACATAACTTAATTTGTTCAATTACACATGAAATGTATTTACTTAATAATTTAAAGCAACGGATTTCCTCACTTTTTTTAAGTCTAATCAACTGATCACTTTTTTTTTTACAGTGTGTCAAGTAAATGTCAGACATCATGGATTCAGTTCAGAATACAGAAAAATCATGACTGGACAAATAGTAATGGTATATCTATCTGGATCCCAAATATAAGGTTAGGGTGCAGGTTAGGTGCTATTATTTGTTGTAATGTTGAGGCCCGTTCACACTAAGAACAATAACTATAATAGTGTCCACACCAATGGACGATAATGTTTTATTATAAGCGAGAATGCAGTTATGACGCCTGATGCTTTAAATAAGCAAGCTCTTTAAACTCGGGATTATGAGTGCTGTCAATATTTTCATTGTTCATCAGCTGGAAAAAATCTTTCTGAGAGTGATTCCAACGAAATTGTTCTTCTGTGACGTTAAAGTTGTAGTGTGGACTTCCCTATTCACATAGAATTAAAACAATTATCAAAACTTTAAAGATATGGTTATTGTCAGGATTATGTTTGGTTTTGTGCCTATGTTTCCTTTCAGTTTAGTCTTGTTAATCCCCTAGCTTCCTTGGTCCTGTATCTAAGTGTACTGTAGTTCTCTGTGTATAATGCTGCCTTCAAATGCTATCGGAATTAACTACGAGTTTCCTAGTTAAAAATTGGACATGAATGCCTCTCAAGACGTATTTACCACTGGGAAGCTCAGGGATAATTTTGATACCCAAGTTCCCAAGTTGGGCGGGCCATAAACTTTAAACATGGCGGAGGGGAGAATGATTTTGGCTGTGACTGGTTTGCTTTATTAGTTTTCTCCACAACTACATCGCCTTGTCTTGTCCTTCAAGTAGTGCATATTTACATATATAACCATTTGAAACGTATTGTATGTTACAGCGAAAATAGCCTGTACTTGACTGAAATTCCAGAATCGCCAGCAAACTGATGATCTAGATAGCGCGGTAAATGTTTATTTAGTTGTCAATGAATGGGGCGCTAAATATAATTTGGGCGTTAATAAGATTTACCCAATAAATAGGCAAAAATAAGCCTGGTTTCCTCTATGATTCCTGTTCTTTCTGACAACAAAGCACTTTAATGTGACAAGCTTGTAATCGCAATTTCTTATTGCATGTGAAGGCAGCATAAGTACTCCCTGGACTATAGAGAGCTACAAATGAGATAAATATTTAGGATTTAGGATTTAAATTAATGGGACATTTTTCCATCGCTATATAAGATAGTACCGTTCAGGTGAGCGAATTTTCAGGTTTCATGACACTTGTGAATTTACACAGCCTCACATCAGATCCACAGAAACACAGTGTCATTACTGCAGTCAGACCTGCGTCCAGGAGAAGTATCCCACAGCGTTTTGCCAGGTGTGTGCCACGTTTGATGCATGTAAAAGCTACAAACCATCTGCATCTGCTGGAAAATACTGATGTTTCAGCAGCTTTGAGACATCAGTTATGCAGTGTATGATTTCAGTGTGGCACAAGGCCAGCGGAAACGATGAGGCCATCCTGACGCCGACAGGAACTACATGGTGACATTTGAGTCCATCTAATAAACACCTGTGAGGAATAGTATCATGAATTAGTCATTGTGTTGGCGACCATACACTGGCCAGGTCATTTGGATGTATTTGCCTTGACTTACCTAGTCCAAGGGTAAGTAAACATATTTAATCTTTAGTGAGTCTCAGTGCCATATGGAAGCCAGCGCCTGTTTTATCTAATCTTCAGACAAACCCCACCTGCTGGGGTCGGCCAGGGTGATTCAATCATAGTACTACACAATAAAACAGTTACATCAAACATGGATGCATTAAAACCCACGAAGACCACAACTCCAGTTTAAAAGAGTACATTCCTGGACATAGATGAAAGTTTCGTGTGTCGACCGCCTGTGTTTGCATACAATATCAAATAAAGTATGCTTTGCAAGATTATGCGGTCCGCTGTATGCATATACGTGCATGCACAAAAACTAAAATATGCCATTTTGATGCAAACACAGCATAATGCATACAGTGCACATGACAGAAATGTCATCATCTGCATAGTTGTGCGTACTGTACACACTGTAACTGCGGATACTCTCATGCTATGCTCATAAGCCCTGTCCCAAACGGCACAGTTCATATGCACGTATGGTCTTGTAGACTTAGGGTGTTTTCACACCTATAGATCGTTTGTGCTATATAAATAGCAGTAGTGTCTAAGTACCTTTTTCGGAACAGAACAAACGATCTATAGGTGTGAAAACGCCCTTAATTTGTTCAAATGTTGCATTTTCTTCTTGGTTTGGTTCGCTTTCACAAGGCAACCTTCCAAAGTGTACCAAAATGTTCACGGAAGTCACAAGTACAACTGTCCTCTTATTGATCAGCGTTTTCTCTGCGTCATCCATCAAGATGATTGACAAGTTCACTCCATGAGCTTATTGTGACTTTATTTGTAACTGTCGAGACACACGCAAAGACTATACGAATGTAGCCGTCATTCCCGCTGTTAAATTCTATACTACATTATTATTAATACTGCAGCAAATTCAAACGCGCTCTCTCTGGATCTCCCAGCGCTGTCTAGAGGTTAACAGTGTCAAGACACACGCAAACACTATACGAATGTTATAATGCAGCTAGAGCAGGAATCAAGGCTTCATTGGGACAAAATTCTCACATGGAGAAGCGCAATTACACAACATTTTAAGATGAAGAGGTGCTCTTTTGGTTTTCAACTGTGATAACTAATGTGCTCACTCACAGAATCAGATACTACTGCTATTTACTATATAGCACATTTCCTGTTATGAATTATAATACCATTTGGTATAATACCAAATGGTCCGATGGGTCCGTAACCTCAAGCAAACCGCCCCAGAGTTTGTTTGCAATCGGGCCGAGTCCACCTCGTTCAGGCGGTCTCAGAGCAATTGTTTTGGTGCAGATCCGAGAGCAATTGCCTTGTTCACATATACCTAAACGAACCGAACCAAGGGAGAATACGCACCAAGTTCCTAAACAAACGCTCAGGTGTGAAAGCACCCTTACAATGACCGTAGGGTGTCCCATTTGTCATTTTAGGTTTCAGAAGGGTGCCCGCGAGAACCCCTTTGCGGTCGATATGCGCCCTCGATGTGCACTTTTGCAGAGCCTGCACTGAAGCATGCTCTATAGCAGACTTCTTACCGACAGTCAAAGCAGCGTCACATAAGTGCAGACTGCAGAACCTGATTTTACCAAGTGCAACATGTTCCTTGAACAGCATTCCAATCAACCAATCAGATTTTGTAAAAATGAAAAAGATTGTGATGTATGGATACAGAAGATATTTACCACCCAGATATAACAACTGGCTAGCAATAAAAGTGAATTATTGGCAGTTAACAGTAGCAAATGTGTTTTCTGTCCTAGTGTGAATTGCTTGCACATTTTCGTCTCATTGGCTGCCAATGTGGATGTTTCCATTCTTAATGTTACCTTTAAAAGTCCACTGAAGTGCCTTGGTACACGCAGCTTTGTATGATGTGTTGACGTAATTTCCACTGAAACAGGAAGAAGCTAAGGCGGGACATATTGAATGGCTCCTCCTCCTTTTCAAATAGCCAATAGGGTTTGGTTTAACTCACAGACTGCAAGTCGTACTTGACAGCACCATGGAAGCGAATCAGAGCACTGATGATACGTTGGATTTAATAGTAGAGGTGGGTATTTAATACTCGAGCGTTTAAGCAACCGAACACAAATCTCCATCTCATATTGCTCCGTGACGTGTCAACGGTCGCTTTGGCCAGGTGGTATTTATAGCATAAGGGGGGTGGGATGCTTTAGATTAGAGCATTTGATTGGACAGTCAGAAGATGTGATGAGAAGCTGAAGTCCGCGGTGATGTCATAAAAATCCGTGATCCATTTTAGCGGAAGTTTTGAATGCTAAGTTTTGAATGCGTTTATCTCCTAAATGTGAATTTTGTCATTGTTTTGGAACACACCAGCTTATTCATAACCTTAAAGGGGTCATATAATGGTACATGCACTTTTACAAGTTGATTGTACTGAAATGTGTGTTGGCAGTGCCTGTACACAACCATCATATAATGATAAAAATCTATCCAGTGTTTTTGTTTTAATCTCCTTGTATGTTTTCCCCTGCCTCAAATTGAGCCGTTCGTTTTTGTGACGTCAATAAAACGGAAGCCCCTCCCACGATTATTGATTGACAGCAGCATTTCAACACAGACCCGCCCTGAGCGAGCTGTCATCATAGTCCGTCATTGTTGATACGCTGGAGCAGAATGGCGTCTACGCGATTGTGGTGTTCTGTTCTTGGGTGTAATAACGAACACAGCAGTCATTTTGATGTTCCTAAATCCGAACTGCTGAAGACGCAGTGGCTGAGTTTTGTTTTCAAAGGGAATATTCCCCAAGAGCAACGTCAATGCTTTCATATTTGCGCGAATCATTTCTCACCAGACTGCTTTATAAATGAGGATCAGTATAAAGCTGGTTTTGCTAAGAAGCTGCTCCTGAAAAAAGAATCGGTGGCACAACTATTTATGTTCCCTCCAGAAGAAGTGAGTGTAACATTTTATTAACCTTTAACGTTATATTAATCTTTGCAAATCGCGAAAAAAAGTTTTTCATGACCATTAGTTGTAACGTCAATCTGTCAATGAACTAACGTATACATCAGTAAACACATAGCGTTCGTATCTCACTTCTCTACCGTTACCCTGCCAGTGCATACAAAAATAGATCAAAGTGACATTACGTTAACCAACCATTCAGAAACGTCCTGTTTGAGCCTTCTTCGGGCCGTCATCTTGTTCCGGGTCCGACTCCGGTTCAAACTGATACGATTGCACAGATGTGTCCTCAGAGACTCCCGCTGCCATTCTCTCTCCAAAATATACCCTCAACTGTTGTCAAGGCAACACTCCACGTGCGTTGTATCAAAACGCCCGCAGTAAAGAGGGGCGGAGTGAGCGAACCTCATTATCATTTAAAGGCATATGCACTGAAACGGTGTGCTGAAAACAGAGCTGTTTTTGGCCAGGTAAAATTAGTGTTTTCTTAAAATAATGAGAATTTTTAATAAAAGTATATTACAAAGTTTTCATTTAGACCCTAAACATTCATATTAACTTGTACAAAAATGGCATTATATGACCCCTTTAAGGCTAACATATTCATACTAAAAGCCAAAAAAAACTTTGATTTCAGGGGGCCTTTAAAGCATGACTTACACTCTTACCTCATGCAGACGGGCATCGTTAGTGATCTGGAAAGGCTCTGTATACTGATAACTTCACTGATCATAATTTGTTGGCACAGACATTAGTGCCAAGCCTCATATCATCTCGGCCAAAATTGTGAAGTTAGTGTACACATCATAAATGCCCTGTGTTATCAAATGCCACTAAATGTTTCACATCAAAGCCATGTTTGAATAATTCATGAAGTCTTCATGTTTGTAGTCTGAGAGGGCAGAGAAATCGAGCATATGTCCTGTGTCATGAACGTGATCGAAACTGGATCCGCGTTATGAACCAACTCCAGTTGCAAAGGAGTTACAGATTTGTTGTGCATTCAGCGCAAAGTGAATAACCTTTGTGAATTATTTAGTTTATTGACCTCCGAAAGGTCATTCCCTGCTGGCGGAGAGAGCGCCAGCTGGTTTGCAGGTGACACGTTCAAGGTCGCACGTTCCCTTTGGTTCGTAATGCATTTGTCAGTTGCCGGGAATGAGGGTGGCGAATCGTTCACTTGATTAGCACGACCAATAAGGCCTGCCAAAAATAATAAAGCACACAGTGGCTTAAGGAGATGTGTCAAATACCCCCACCGTCTCTCGCTTTCACACACACACATTCGCTCTATTCTTGTTTTATTGTTCTGAGATGAAGGTTAAAATGTCTGCTGAACAAACATAACGGGCCAGACCTCGGGCACAGGAGGCTGGCTGTGCAGGATCCAGGCAGTTCTCGGGCCTGACTCCATTTGCGAGTGTCAGAAGACTGACCGCGGGGCGCCACAGGCACTCTGTGCCTCTCAGAGGGGTGAAAGTGAGGCTAATTCCTGACCAAGCTGTCACACATAATCATCGAGGAAAGCTATGAGCCTTATTAGCACGAGTGTTTTGGCAGTATGAGGTGCTGCGTTGAGAGAAAGCCTGGATGAATAATAGATGCATGAGGAAGAGAGAGAGAGATAGTGCGGTGGGTTTTGTGATCTGGATATGAGCTCTGTAAGATTGAGGTGTCATGGGAATAGTTCAGCCAAAAAGGAAAATTTTGGCATCATTTACTCAACCTCATGTCACATGTCAAACCCGTACGACTTTCCCTCTTCTGGGGAACACAAAAGGTGGTTGTCAACCTCCAAAATGACAAAAACGCAACATAAAAGTGGTCCAAATGACCATAAAAGTGGTCCAAATGCTATGAGAAAAGGAGAATTAATGCCGGCATAAAATGAAAATTCACACAATCTATAGCTAAATTGATTTTATTGTAAATTATAAAATTTTGAATATATTCTTTTACTATATTCTGAGTACAACACCACCATCTCAAAATCTAATTAACATCCGATGGACCGAACCAAGTCCCTGCCCTATACATTTTTTGATAATCCATCAGATGAACTTCACAAAACGGCTGTCGCCACTTCCGCTTTAAATCCTATAAACAGACGTCTGATTCATGAATGAATACACTGTAAAAAATTATATGATCAATAAGTTATAACAACATACGTTTCATTGCTTTAACTCATCAAAATAAGTTAAGCAATTTTCTACTTTTTTTATAAGTTAAACAAGATTCAGTTTGATGTAATTTAAGTTGAAATGACTTAAACATCCAAGTTGATTGTACTTCAGGTATCTCTTTTCAACAAATCAGTTCATCCACTTCATTAATATGGTCTGAATTATTTGTTCACAAATCAGACTGATTTGGTTCTCTAGTTCAACTTACAGATTCATGCTGAATCCAGAACAGGATACACACTTACTATTTATGCCATAGAAAAATATGGTAAAAGCAGTATGAGTTCTGTAAAGGTATACGAGGTTCCGAATTCAGCATTAGACTCAATGATTCAGTTACACGATGGTTAAAAGCCACCTGGAGGAGGAAATTATTAGTGAATAACTACTTAAATTTTAGTCTGTTCTCAACAGGGTTGAGAACCATTGACCTAAAGTTATCATATGACTTCAAAAGACTTTCTTGTCATTTTGGTGCTGAACCACCCCAGTTTTTATTCAGCTTCATAATAGCCTATTGTAAATAATTACCAGGATATCATAAAATAAAATAATATATATATATATATATATATATATATATATATATATATATATATATATATATTAGTGCTGTCAAACGATTAAAATATTTAATCGCGATTAATCGCATTAATGTCACAGTTAATTAACTCGCGATTAATCACAATTAATCGCACATTTTTATCTATTCTAATGTAACACTGTCCACCAATAAAAGGGTGAAAGAAATACTGCCGAGGTCCTGATATTGACGAGGGGGCAGAGAATTCGCATCAGCTGTGTGTGTGCTTGGCCATCAAGTGGTATTTCAGACTGGACGTGTTGCGATGATGATAGCTCAGTTCACAACGACAAAACACACAGATCACTTTGGTCTTGTCAATGGGACCATTTGGCAACTTTTTAAAAGTAAACTTTCCATTCAGAATCTTATTGGCATCCATTTCGGCATCTCGCGCTCGTCATCCATTCAAAACGTAACGTTAACCTACTATTTGGCCGGCTCGCAACAAGTGTGTTTCTGGTCTAGCTAGATCCGGTGCTTTCAGACAGGACGCAGAATGCGCGGCGCTACGCCAGTTTTCAAAACTTTTTGGATGCCTATTGGCCGCGCTATTGGCCTATTCTATTGGCCGCGCTGGTAATCGTCACAGCGGAAAAAGTTGAACTATTTTGAATTTTGACCGCGGTGTGCGTGCCGCTGCTCTTGCGCTTTGGTCGACGAATCAACAAAACGTCCTCGCGCGGCGCAAGCCATTGAAATGAATGGGTTTCATAGCGCATGCCGCGTCCGGTTGCAAAAGCATGTGAAAAAAACAACAAAGTTTGCAAGGCCAAAAAGACTGTTAATCGCGCGATAAAAAAATTAATCGCGTTAAAATGGGTTTGCGTTAACGCCGTTAATAACGCGTTTAACTGACAGCCCTAATATATATATATATATATATATATATATATATATATATGTACACTCACCTAAAGGATTATTAGGAACACCTGTTCAATTTCTCATTAATGCAATATCTAATCAACCAATCACATGGCAGTTGCTTCAATGCATTTAGGGGTGTGGTCCTGGTCAAGACAATCTCCTGAACTCTAAACTGAATGTCAGAATGGGAAAGAAAGGTGATTTAAGCAATTCTGAGCGTGGCATGGTTGTTGGTGCCAGACGGGCCAGTCTGAGTATTTCACAATCTGCTCAGTTACTGGGATTTTCACACACAACCATTTCTAGGGTTTACAAAGAATGGTGTGAAAAGGGAAAAACATCCAGTATGCGGCAGTCCTGTGGGCGAAAATGCCTTGTTAATGCTAGAGGTCAGAGGAGAATGGGCCGACTGATTCAAGCTGATAGAAGAGCAACTTTGACTGAAATAACCACTCGTTACAACCGAGGTATGCAGCAAAGCATTTGTGAAGCCACAACACGCACAACCTTGAGGCGGATGGGCTACAACAGCAGAAGACCCCACCGGGTACCACTCATCTCCACTACAAATAGGAAAAAGAGCTCGCCAAAATTGGACAGTTGAAGACTGGAAAAAAGTTGCCTGGTCTGATGAGTCTCGATTTCTGTTGAGAGTTCAGAATTTGGCGTAAACAGAATGAGAACATGGATCCATCATGCCTTATTACCACTGTGCAGGCTGGTGGTGGTGGTGTAATGGTGTGGGGGATGTTTTCTTGGAACACTTTAGGCCCCTTAGTGCCAATTGGGCATCGTTTAAATGCCACGGCCCACCTGAGCATTGTTTTTGACCATGTCCATCCCTTTATGGCCACCATGTACCCATCCTCTGATGGCTACTTCCAGCAGGATAATGCACCATGTCACAAAGCTCGAATCATTTCAAATTGGTTTCTTGAACATGACAATGAGTTCACTGTACTAAAATGGCCCCCACAGTCACCAGATCTCAATCCAATAGAGCATCTTTGGGATGTGGTGGAACGGGAGCTTCGTGCCCTGGATGTGCATCCCACAAATCTCCATCAACTGCAAGATGCTATCCTATCAATATGGGCCAACATTTCTAAAGAATGCTTTCAGCACCTTGTTGAATCAATGCCACGTAGAATTAAGGCAGTTCTAAAGGCAAAAGGGGGTCAAACACAGTATTAGTATGGTGTTTCTAATAATCCTTTAGGTGAGTATATATCTATATATATATATATATATATATTCACCTTTTGTGTTCTACAGAAGAAAGAAAGTCATACAGGGGAATGTGGATGCAAATTTGTATTTTTTGGTGAACTATCCCTTTAAGACATTTCAAAACCAAAAAGTTCTACTATTGGCCGCATTATATTAAACACTAATATAATGGGAGAACATTACAGTGCCTGAATATGAAAAATCATGTCTGTCCTCTGCATTCTGGGGGTTAGGGCTGCATTCAAAGGTCACAGCAAGGTCATATTTATCAGGCAATGAGATGATGGGATCACACACACATGCATTGAACCATTTGTGCCATTAACCCTGCACCGTCCTCAGAGACTGAAACAAAAGGGTTGAAAAAGATCTGAATGGACTTTGAACTGACCAGGATTTGACATTATTGTGACATGTTTTGAAACGTACAACCTGTGCTACCATTAATTTTATCTGCACCACATATGTTATCCGAACCCTACAACATACATGAGCTAATGTCTGCAGCAAAAAGCTATATTTCATCACACCCACTCAGACAGAAAAAGAGAAATGCACTTTTTAGTGTTGCTTAGTATTGTCTACTTCTCAGACACATCTGTTCTCATCTCAGCCTCATAAACTCAGATAGAATCCTGATGGATCTCTTGAAGGGAAAATGATCCAGTCTCACTGAGGAGCGTGTGGTAAAGGTCACTCCGCTGGAGAACGGGCTCTCACAGTGAGCTGAACTCTCTGACTGCAGTTTGATTCATGAGCTCACGACACACTGATGTTTCATTTGATTTAGAGGGAAGATGTGAACAGAAAATCTCATTTCAATCATACACATTTTATAGACTTTTCACTCTGGATATCATATTGGTTTAAAAGGCTATCAAATGTCTTTATAGTTTTAATACACGATTCATTAGTGCACACATTATTCTGAGAAAGCGTTTTTGTTTACTATTTACCAAAATGTAGTCTGAAACTTTTCTGTTGATGTAATGAAGGTTGTGGATGCAAGAAAAAAAAATATTATAATTTAATAATGTCATGGCCAATTATATTTCACAAAGACATATTTTCATTAGCCAATCAAAACCTGATGGATAATTCTATTTAATTCTGAATATAATTTTTTACCCTTGGAAGGCCTCAGTAAGATTTTTTGAATGAAAACTAAATAAATGAATACTTTTATTTAGCAAAAATGCATTAAAATGGTCAAAGGTGACAGCAAATACCTTTATAATTAAAAAAAGAAATTATATTTAAAATAAACACTTTTCTTTTGAACTTCCTATTCATCAAAGAATCCTGAAAAAAATATGTAAATGTGAAAATCAGCATATTAGAATGATTTCTGAAGACTGGAGTAATGTTGCTGAAAATTCAGTATTGTCATTACAGGAATCAACTAAATTTTAAAATAGAAAACAGTTATTACTGATATTTCAAATTTCACAGGTTTATTACTGTATTTTTTATCAAATAAATGCAGCCTTAGAGAGACTTCTTATAATAAATCTTACCGACCCTAAACTTTTGAACAGCAGTTAATGTTAAATTACAGTAGTAATGGTTGCAGAGTGCAATTCTTGTTGACTTTAATGTTTGCTGGTCTTATTGTTTTTTCAACCTTTATTCCACACTGAACAGTGAAAGTAATGACCGTGCTGCATCCTGAGAAGTTCCCTCAGTGCAGACGGCAGCAGTAATGGAAGCTATTGACCTCTTTATTACTCTGAACTTCTGCAGGCTGCTCCGATTCGACATCTCTTCCAGACAACTCGGTTTCAGAGCTCATTTGCAACAAGACAGCCTATTGTAATAGCAAAGAAAACTGTATTGATTTTGCCACTAACAGCACGGTGGCTCCCATTGATCAGGACTAAACACTTATTATTCAGAGTTCCCAGAATGCTCTGCTGGCTGACACAAGCTGCAGGTCTCACTTATGAGGTCTGGATGGGGCTTGTGTGTGTGTCCTCATTTTACCAGCGGATGTAACTCTTACATTTTGTAGAGGAAGAAAATGGGAAACGGATAGTTTGCCCAAAAATTTATATGCGGTCATCATTTACTCACCCTCAAATTGTTCTAAACCAGTCCTTTCTTCTTAGATAAACAAATGGAGATATTTTGACGAATGTTTATGCTGCTCGTGCCAATACAATGGATTTTAATGGAGATTCCAGGATGCTGTTGAGTTCCAAAAGAGAGAAAAAAAGAGTCAAAATTTGTGGTATATAACAAGTTTTCTGATGCCATACAACAGCTTTGAACCCTAACCCAGTGTTTCCCAACCTTTTTTTTTTTTTTTTTTTTTTTTTTTGCCACACAGAGTTTTGATAAGAAAAAAATCCCAAGCCAAGGCACACCACTAGGCTATATAAAAATATTGGCTAGCAAAATTGCACAAACATGCATTGCTTCAAATGGCATATAAAAGCTAAATATTATATTAAAAGTAGTAGGCTACTCACATTTAATGTGAAACTTGAGCTAAAGTCAGGTTAGGTAGGACCACAATAAGGTCAGCATGACGTTGTTAGTGATTATAAAACAACAGATTTGCATAGGCTATCGTCGCTGTCGGGAGGAAACCTCCTATTTAATTAAACAAAGTCGTCAAAGTTGGTATTGTGGCTTTATATAGCTTTAGTCAGACACTTGCACGTGTCATTATAATATTAAAATTTTATGAAAATCAAGCTCAAATTGAGTAGTTTTTGACTAGCATATTTTGTCTGTCAGTGGAACAGCCGCATCTGAGGCAGTAACATTACGTGCATCGCATTACGTTTTCATCAAAGTAGGCTACATGATATAAAGTTTATTGTAGATATATGGGAGCTCAGTTTTCTTCTTGTTGAAATCTCACGATCAAAATCTCATTATACAAAATATGAACCGCTATGCACAAACAGTAGCTTTATTTTCTTCAACTACACAGCAAAGACTATTCTTCGCTCTTCAAATACCCAAAACGGCAGCGTTTATGGGAATAGTGTTTCTTGAGTAAAGAAAACGCTGTACTTACGCAAACATCAGTTTATTTACCCTTGCATTGCAAACAAGCAGAGATCTTCGAACAGCGCGCGGCCGCGGTACATTCTAAATGGAGGCGGGATTGAGTTATGAGGTTTGACTGACAGTTAGAGGAGCCAATGGTTTAGTCACAACCTCAAATGCTTTTTATTGGTTAAATATTTGTAAAAACCCACATACGGCAAGGATGACCAATAGCATTAATTTTAATAAAACAATATAGAGATACATATATATAGAGATGTCCCGACAGCGCAATTATATCATAAATAGACAGTAAAAGAACGTATTATATGGCCTAGGCTACAATTCTTATTTGTAGCATTTGTTTTACTTATTTTGGGGAATTTGATCATTTCCCACGGCACACCTGACCTGACAACCATTGAAAAAATGTATTAAACATGAAAAGTAGGCTACTGCATGCTGACCAACATGAGTTAAAATGACATAATTTACAAACAAACCATCTGCTCAAATCACTTCTTTTTTACTGTCAACAATTATCAAATAGCCTATAAAAATAAAATAATTGAACATTAGCAGGCCTATATTATAATAAGTAACAAATTACTATAATATAATGTTAACTTAATTAAAAAATAAATAAATTATTAATAATTAAAAACAATTAATTGAATATTATTATTATATTATATTACATTATATCATAATAAAAAATATATGCACTATAATAAAATATAAATATATATATATATATTTGGAGGGATTATGAATTAAATTATATTTGATTCAAAAAGTGTTGTGTCTGCTTTGTTTGTGTGTCTGCTGGTCTATGTAATGTAACACTCACTGCATGTTCTCTTTCTAAGGGTTCAACCTGTTAAACGTCAGGACTCTGTCGGTCAGCTGATTCTTTTTGCCGGCTGTGAACTTGTGAGGAACAAAATCAATGCGCCAGAGTAAAATCACTTGGTGGAAGACATGAGACAGCCGCGGGCCCCGCGCTTACCTGAGTTCCATTTCATGCATCAGCTGTCTTAACACAGAGTGAACTTACACACACACACACACACACTTCTAATGTCTCAACATGCAACACTGGCAATGTTCTGTACAGCTGTGGCCTGTTGTGGCCCTGAGGGAATCCCAGCAAACACAAAGCACACAAGCACACACAGCAGTATCCACACACACACACACACACACACACACACACACACACACACACACACACACACACACACACACACACAAACACCCTCATATGCAAAGCATTCAGATTGTCTCTGTCTCGGACCGCCCAATGTCAGCTGTGCAGGGACTACACAGGAAGCTGAGTAGACAACTGCAATAAAACTGTCCAACTAATGAAAGCCAGACTCAGATTAACAACTCACATTAACTCTGCCCATGCTGGATACACAAAACCTCCCCTCATCTCCACTTTGGGATCAAACTTGATGCTTTTATGGCCACCCGGAGGACAATTTTATCGTTCAGAGGTTGCCCTTTAAGAGTCAACTTTGTCTGATGTTTCTGCTAATATTATTAAGAGAATAAAAATAGTTGCAAATGAGACACTTGTTGACATACAGTAAAAGTACAGAGTTTTCAAATGAATGTGCACAGGGATGTGTGAATGTGGAAATTGTGTCATTAAATCTGTACAGTTTGACTTTTTAAAATCTCATCTGAAACGCTAAAGGAGACACATGAGATTACAAGCGTTAGAGTTAAGCAGTATTCTTCTTCTTTTCCATTTGTTCTCTATTTATGATCACTGTCTATATAAAAAAAACTGAGATATCAAATTGAAAAATCCAAAAATAATAATAATAAAATAAATTTTTCTTTGTTTCAGAGTTAAATAAAAATTGTTGAAACTGATCAAGAATAGCATAAAAACATGCATATACCAAGAGACCAATTTCTTTAGGTCAGATAATATTTCATTTATCAAATATCAACAAATTCAATTACATCACAATTGTTTCTCCTAGACCTCAATGAGATTTAATGCAGACCAAATTGAGTCTCAGTCTCATACTTTTCTGATTTTTCTTTTGAGAACAAAATTATTTTCATTATCCCATATTAAAGGGGTAGTTCACCCAAAAAAAGAAAATTCTGTCATCATTTACTCATCCTCAAGTTGCTCCAAACCTATATGAATTTCTTTCTTCTCCTGAACACAGAAGAAGATATTTAGAAGAATGTCTGACTGTAACCAAACAGGTGATAGGCCCTATAGTATTTTTACCATATTCTTACCCCTATTCTTCAAAAACATTTTCTTTTGTGTTCAGCAGAAGAAAGAATTTCATACAGGTTTGGAGCAACTTGAGGATGAGTAAATGATGACATCATTTTCTTTTTTGGTGAACTATCCATTTAACAATGTCACAAACTTTTCAAATTTGCCAATATACATAAGCCTGCAATCAAAAGGGAGAGATTTCAATAAAATCTTCTGAGAACAAATTATCGACAAGATTTTCATAGCGACCGGCCGCTGAGCAATGAAGTTTTCCTGCATAGAACCACCACACATTAGTTTCACATTAGTCACTATGAAACATTTACATTTTCTCTAATGATTTATGGAAAATAAGTCTTGTCTCATTTGAACTGCCCTCTGAATTTACCTGATAGTTATCTCCTGAAAGCAGACAAGTAAAATCAAGTTTAATGAGACAAACAATTCATTTACATAAACCATTGCAAAGACTCTGTCTTTGACTCAGCATCTATCTATCTATCTATCTATCTATCTATCTATCTATCTATCTATCTATCTATCTATCTATCTATCTATCTATCTATCTATCTATCTATCTATCTATCTATCTATCTATCTATCTATCTATCTATCTATCTATCTATCTATCTATCTATCTATCTATCTATCTCATTAATGCTTCAATTAGTTTCACAGATGTATCTCGTGTCTCTGGTTTCTCTCCAGCATATGTGAGAACAAACCCCTGTGTGCCAGACCACAGCTGTGTGTGTGTGTTCGTGTGTGTTGGGGTCACAGTGGGGGATAATAGCCTGCCACGGGTGATTATTTGTTAAACAATTGTAAAATGCAAATGTATGTATTCTCTAGGCACTGTACCAACAAAAGACCCATGCGAGAGGTCATCCACGCTGTCAAGAAGAGGGCAGCGGACTCTGCTTTTAAGAAAACGATGCGATTGTAACCAGTCAGCTGGCAGAAACATCACCTGGTCTGATTATAGGGACACTCAAACAAAGGAACATCAGGGTGACTAGTCTTACAGACAAGCAAAACTACTACATTATAAGATTTTAGGGGGAAAAAAATGCACTGAATGTTTTTAGCACGTCAAACACACAAAAAAGTTTTACATTGTTGAAGGGTTATTTCACCTATTTTTTCAGCTCAAACGTGAGCATGAACCTCATTGGTTCTTGCATGTCAGGTGAACATGTTTGAGCTTCAGTTTACCACAACTGATGTGTAAGTTGATGAATGTTTATATGTGATTAAAAGCCTAAACTCAATTTGTTCATCATATAAAGCGATCGAGTCTCTTCATGAAAATTGGAAAAAGTGTCAAAGTGGTAGTTTCGTCAATGGAGGGACAGAAAGCTCTCAGATTTCATCAAAAAGATCTTGATTTGTGTTCCACAGATAAACAAAAGCCGTACGGCTTTGGAACAACATAAGGACGACGAGTAATTAATGACAGAATTTTCATTATTGGGTGAACTATCCCTTTAATGTTGCTGCTTTTCTATACAATTAAAGTGAATGGTGACCAAGGGCGGACATGACATCTTTTCGGGGAACCAACCATCTGAAGCTCTAAAGCCTAACACAAGCAACAATTTCAGGTAGAATACATATTTATTCTCTGTTTAAAGCAAATTTAGATTGAGTGTCAGCCTTTTCAAAGACATCCCTTCAGAACATGAGCACGTCCGTGTTCGCCACTAGAATTGACATCCTGCCCGACTGTCGTGTGCAAACATTACAAGGTGGCCTGGTTTCCTTTCTCTACATTTTGGCAGGAGATGACTCTGTGCGGCTCAGGGTCACCCTGATCCCTGACAACTTTCTCTCCTTCTTCTTCTTCATCGTCGTCCTCTCGTCCCCCCTCCTCTTCCTCAGCTCTGTTTGTTTTTGTTCTCTTATCTCTCTCCGGCTCTGCTGTCCCCTGAAGCTGTCTAAGCCATCGTTTTGTCCTTGTGCTGCCAAAAAGAAAGCTGAAGGATTGGCTGGCACTGGCTGAGTTTGCAAAACTCCTACGCTGGAAAGTAGGACACCAACCGATAGCGTCTGATAATGTCTGATAATCAAATGGAGCTTCACTAACAGTACACAAGGTGTCCACACTTCAGTTGTGATACAATTTTCAAGCATATATATATATATATATATATATATATATATATATATATATATATATATATATATATATATATATATATATATAATGTGACGTTTGACATTGAAACAGACTTCTGCACTTTATGTACATAGTGTATTTACTGGCCAAAGACATAACGACATCCATAAAGTAAATAGTTGCATTGCCATTCATCCATTGCCATCATGTTCAGGTCAGATAGTAGTCCTTCTGCCCTGTTCTCATGCTTCATCAGACATCATACAAATAACAGCCTTGAGAAACAATGAACATCCGCTCACCCCACACGGAAAGGTGAGAGAGAGAGAGAGAGACCGAAACCTGCCCATCCTCAGGAGGGCTGTAAAAATTGATGTGCCCTTTTGGCTTTGCTGGCACTGACCTCCACATCAGACACAGAGTGATGGCTGCAGTTTTACAGCACGTCCAAGGCCCGTTCGGCTGATTTTCAAGTTATCAAGGATTCCACAGAGGGCATTTAACTTGGACGTTGCCCAGAAACTCATACCGGAGCTTGTTATGTCTGAAGGGTATGTCATGATTTTTAACTAGCGGTAGATGTCCAACAGCGTAGAGCACAATTAACTCTTGAAGGTAACAAAAAAGAGGCATTTTGGGAAATCAACACATTCTAAAACTATCCTTTCCTTGATAGAAGAAATGAGAGCCTTTATCTATCGCATGCCTGGGAATAATTACTTTCTTTTTCTTTTTTTTACCTCAGCCATTTTGTTGCTTGCTGATAATAACAGTGGTCCCTGGTGAATTCTTATTAGGGTGTGTTGACCTTGAGAAAGCACACACACCATTGACATCTTAACTAAGACCGGAACATGCTTTTACAATCCTTCTCGCTTCGTCTGCTTGCACCAACTGAAGTGGAAAAACCAGTGGAGGTTCAGGAAGTATAGGTAAAAACTAGAATTTTATGAGGTGTTGGAAGGATAAGACGTCTCCTGATGCACCACAACCTCCGGCATGTACTCCCCACAGTCGTCCCTCAGTGACTGGGACTTTGTCAAGTAAAACACGGTCCTCAACAAATATTCTTGTTAGTCTTGGGACACCAGAATGAAAATGTCTTTTAAAATCCAATTCAGTTGAAATTCAATTTGAATTCAAGGAAGGAAGGAAATGTAAACAACTTTTTAAAAAAGAAATTGATACTTTTATTCAGCAAGGATTCATTAAATGTATCAAAAGTGAGAGTAAAGGCATTTATAATATTACAAAGAATCCTGAAAAAAGATCATGGTTTCCACTAAAAATATTAAGCAGCACAACTGTTTTCAACATTGATAATAATAAGAAATGTGTTTTTCGTTTTTTAGAACGATTTCTAAAGGATCATGTGACACTGAAGACTGGAGTAATGATTTTACAGGAAAATTACGTTTTAAAATATATTAAATAGAAAACATTAAAAAATATTACCAATCACAAACATTTGAATTAATGATAGTATAAGGGGTAGGATGATATTAATGTTTATTAAAATCATTAAAAATATTATAATCATAAAAATGTGAACTCCTATGGGTCTATATGGAAATTAAAATGTATACGTATTTTTAGAGCTCTTAAAGTTAAAGGGCCCTATCTTGCACTCGGCGCAAATGACTTTGTACAGTACTGACGCATGTATCATTCCTATTTTGCACCCGCGCAAAGCGGGTTTTTCCCTCCACAGACGCACGTCGGTTAACTAAGAAATACACTTGCGCTCCCCGGGGCGGTTCAGCGCAAAGAGGAGGCGTGTTCCGGCGCAAACTTTCCCTCATGCTATTTTGCTGTTCTATAAAACAATTGCGCCACTGACCAGAAAAAACTAGTCTAAAGTCAGTGGCGCGTTGCGCGTTGTTCATTATGCTATTTTAAGGGCGCATGCTTGGCCATAATCAATGTAGCGTGTGCACAACGCGCATACACGTTGATTCTCTCATCTAAGCAGCAGTTTTCATTTTTGCAAATCATACATTATTACGATAGATAGATAGATAGATAGATAGATAGATAGATAGATAGATAGATAGATAGATAGATAGATAGATAGATAGATAGATAGATAGAAAGACAATTTATTATAAAAGCTTGTAGCTTACACATTTACCCAAATTATCATACGCCTGTTTAACAGAAGTTAATTTGGGTGGGTTTCTCCATCCCCAATGTCACTTCTCTGACGAGAACGCTGCTCTCCTCGGCTGTGAACCGCTCCTGGCGCGCGCCTGGCAAATCCGCCGTTATAATAGGAATCCGCTTTAGAACAAGCGCACCTGCTCTTAAAGGGAATGTGAGATGACGCTCTGATTGGTTTATTTCACGTTACACCCAAACCACACCTATGAATAATAAAGCTACTTCAGGCCAACCCCTTTTAGATTTGCGCCAGGCGCAAGAGGCATTTATCCCGCCGGGAAAATAGCAACAGCGCCGGGATCCGCCCACAAAGTTACTTGCGCTTTACGCTTTGACACTTGCGTTTCAGATCGTTAAAATAGGGCCCAAAATGTTTTATTAACTGTCACTGTGAATTAAATGACAAACACAATAAAAAACACAGCATGCTGTCAGCATATTGATAAAAAAATAGTAGTAATCTAGAAAAACTAGTTGACCTTATTAATTGGATGACTAGTCTAATTGACCACCTTACCCATCCCTAAAGGAAACCACCATCCATCTGGACATCATCAAAAAACAAAATTCTTATGAAAGTCAGGCCTACTCTCTTTCCTCTGAAACAAAAACATAAAAAACAAACATTCCCTGGAAGATACAAAAGAAGGCATCAAAAGCTTCCAAAACTTAATTCTCACACTGAACTAGTGTAAGCAGTGTGTTCTCGTGGTGAGAGTAAGGAGCTTCTTGCAAGCGTCTCAGTACCACAGTCACACTATAGGAATAAACACAAGTAAAATGAATAACTTGAGAATCAACATAGAATTCCCACATCGCCGCTGCTAAGACCCTTTTCCGCTAGCTTTCCAGATTCTAAAAAAGAATGGGTCTGTGTTGACCAGAAAACAGGTTTAACATTCAATCCCATTAAAGTATACATGGAGACAACTGCAGCCGACCGTAGAGAAATCACAAGTACCAGCAAATAATGCACGCAGTGGGAATTAAGGCTGTGGAGCATATTGTGTTACAACTAGCAGTCTTTTGCTGAGGGTTTGGATATTCACCTCCCCTCTGACTGACGAGTCTTAATTTCTGCCAGGCTTCACAGGAACAGGCCTCTGTTTAGATGTTCCTGCATCTGGGGAAATGTTCGCCTTATTACTTTTAGTCACAATAGCTCCCTTGCTGAGACTTCTTAGTTTCACAGCAATATTCAGTGGTTCTGATTGCTTTAAAGGTGTATATAACACCCATGACCTTTCTCAAATTTATAGATTTAAATGATATGGTATATATATAAAAAAGTTATAAATAAAAAAAGTATCTCCACTATGATCTACATATTCTGATAATGATGTTGCTTAAAATTAACCCGTGCTAAGTCTTTAAGATACACACCCAGAGAGGTGCCTGAGGCCTCACACAGACACGGTCTTGTAAAAAGGGAAACAACAGGCCAAAATAGACCAATTAAAAGAGAACAAGCATTGCAAGTGCTTTGTCATCATTAAACGGGAACAGTTTTACGGCGCCTGCTTGCACCCTCTGGAATTAGCCTTACTGTCACCAACCCGCTGGGAATGAAAGGGCAGCTCACAGCTCAGGGTCACTGGAGGTCACGGGTCACTGAAAGGGCAGTGAGAAACCTGTGGACATGCACAGACACGCAAACACACTAAAGAACATCAAGCTCAACCACTTGCACTTATTAATGCACCATACAACCTATAAAACACAACAAAAACAAGCTCAGAATGAAATGGAGTGTGAAATGCTGATCATAAACTGGCCGCCTTTGTCTTGATTGGAGGGGTGAATGCAGGCCCGAGGCCAGACACTGTTGACTGACATTTGAGTGTTGCATGACGTTTGTGTCCCGCCCTGTGGCAGAGTCACCATGGCGACCGCAACTGTCTGATGCACGTCACCCTCGGATAGCATCGTGAGACACAGGGCACTCTCTGAGAATCACACGCGAGGCCTACACGTACCCGAGTCAGATGACCCTAAAGAGGCAGATGGGTCAGCTCTCCATGGGCTTTTAGCACTACTGTGAAAAAAATTATTCACACAAAGGTGATTGATATGTGTTCGCGTAACACACCTACCCTAGAAAAACACACTTCTTTGACAGTTTGAAATAATCTCTGATTTGAAGAACTGGAATGGGCCCTGAGTGACATAAAATGGCTTGGCACATTTATCTTTCCTGCAGTGCTGACGTATTTCCTATTGAATCAGGAGCCATATTAGTCAATAGGCTTCAGTTATGTTAAGGCCATAAACATTTGATAATTGCTAGTCAAAACTCAAAAGTAGGCAGTATTAAGGGGAGGTACATTCTCATTCTACAGAGTATTCGATTAGGCAAAATGAGTGAGTGCAGGATGAGTCATTCATATTTTTGATCTGTTTTCCTAGAAGAGAAATTAAAAAATGTGTATATATCTGCCAAAAGAAAAAGAAAAATGGGTGTACACTAGCATATGCAGCCTCAAAGCCTAAAAAAAAAAGAAGTAAAAGACATTTTTTCATTGGAAATTAAAAAGGGGGTTTTATAGTCAGATGCCAAAGAATAACATCCAAGTTCCTTAAAAAAATCTAATTCAGTAGAATATCTATTTTCTGGTGCTATAAAAGAACCCAGAAACCAGTATGATAATCTAGAGCACGCAACTATAACATCAGCAACTCTATTAAGAGCCATATAACAACTATATATGCCATATACTGAAAGTATTTCTTGATAAAAAGAGGATTATTGTTTTTATATCACCTGGTTCTGAAGAAAACACGCAAGAACATGTAATTTTTTAGGTTTCGAACTTTTAAAAAAATGTATACTTTTATTCAGCAAGGATGCTAGCCTAGAAATCTAGACGCAACTAGCGGCAGCAAAAAATATTTTGCAGCAAAGAGTCTAGCAACTCTCAGTTGGCTTTTCGAGCTGGAAAAACCAAACTCTGGTCAGGCCAATCACATCGTGTATAGAGTTGGTGGGCGGGCTTAACAATGACGGCAGAGATGTGACGGTTCTGCGTGAATTCCATAGGAAAAGAACAAAGATGCTGCTGGCGAACAGCGGTCTTTCGAATCGGATTTGGCCGCGACTCTGGAGGACTTGGAGTTAAGAGAACGTAACTTAAGTCATTCTTAAAAAAGGAAGATGAGAGGGGTTTCACGACGCGTCATCAATCTGGAAGTCGGCCATTTTGGAGGCACAGAACGTAAATAATGCCACTGAACTGAATGGACTCGCAAATTTGGCTGATTATTGCTGCTAAAAAATGGTCGAGTTTTGGTCTGTACCAATCAGTCACATCGGGAAAAAACATGTTGAGTGCTATAGACTGTCAAAAGTTAAAGAGAAGAGTGCAAAAACTGATGAAAGAAGGCGTTTGTGGTTGAGAGAGGTAAGTTACAGCATCAGCTACATGTGTAAATGAGGCGTTGACTATGGCTAAAATGTTGACGTATTAACTATGGCTACATTCACACTGTCAGACCAAATCCGATGATCTTTGTATCAAATTGGAATCTGATCTAAAATGATGTCCACACTGTGTATCGCAACTGTTCAGATCCGACGTGTGTGTGTCCATGCATGTTATTTGGTAATATGGCAATGACTTTGCGTTGATGGAGGGGGTTGCATTTGCAATATAATGTTAGATGTTGTCTTATTTAAATGTTACAACATGGAAATGTGTAGCCGGCACGCTGGACTACTGGAGGCTGGTATGTAGCCTACTGCTTTTTCCCCACGCTCATCTGCGCCGGTTTCAGAAATAATACTTTTCTGCTCGTCCGGCAATTTGCAACAACACAGCATTGTTTCGGCAGTGACTTTCAGCATGTTTCCTATAAATGACGTTTGCATTTTAAGACATACCACGCGAAATCCGATCGTTCAGACTGAGGCTGATGTCCTGATATATGATTTGAATAGGATTTCAAACCACATATGGATGTAACTTGAAACGGATTTCATGTGCTTTTTTGGACTGACAATCTGAACGTGTCCTATGTCGGGATAATAAATAGATGGAAGAATTGCAGTAATGTTACGTGCTAGAGAAGCTAACTCGTTCGGATCTTTACCACATATTAACTTTAGTTTGTCAAAATGTTGCGCTCTCTCCTGCTTCCCAAGTCCTTCTCTATATGATTTCGCACCTACCACGTGTTTTTTCCGTGGTTTATTAGTGTAACAATGTGTTCAGTAGTACATAAACAGTGCAATCCATGCTGTTGTTTACATCCGAGTGCCTCCATAATGGCCGCGCATCCGGGTTACCGCCCAGAACGTGACGTTGGTGGCCTATCAACTAGCTCCGCTGGTGGAAAAACGCATGTGACTCACGTCTCACACAGCCACAGCCGTTCGTTGCTCTGGTTGGTTGTAGCGCTGTCCTATTGCGTGCCGAGGGATATTGAAAGACAACCGTTTATCCCGCCCCTCGGATTGAGGTATGCCAATTGTGAGTTCCTAGACCTAACATCTTGATGTAGGTCTGGCTTGCCAGGCTACAAGGATGTAGCCTGACTACGTCAGACTTCCTACTTCCGCTAATTTCATTTCGCTCCTGTAGTCAGTCTGAGATAGCAGCCTATCTTTCTGTTCCCTTATCGAGTCGGTCTCTCGACATTACGTATGGGGAAATCCATTTTCCTCGAATCATGAAGTCTGATAGAATAACTCTTTTGCTTGCAAATAGCCAATGGCGGTCCCGCCATCACCTGACTGGCTGACACTGCTCAATATAGGTGACGGCGGGCGCCAAAAACCTCAGAATCTTTTTTCTTCACTAGAGTCTGTTTTCACCGTTGATGTACGCATTCAGAGCGGAGTATATTAAGGAGTTTTAATTCCCCTCTCGCGTTCCGGTGGATTATATTATGTCTCTTTGTCGCCCGTGTGGTGGACCCATTGAATCCCCGGACGCACACAACTTGTGTGCTGTGCCTGGGTCGGGACCACGCAGAGGCACTCGAGGGATCGGGATGTCCCGCCTGTGAGGAGCTTCCCATCAGATCCTTCGTGCAAGGCTGGCCGTTACACGTAGCGACGACCTTGTGTCTCCTGCCTCTCCCCAGTCTGCCGCCGTCGAGCAGAGATCTCCATTCGGGTTCTGTTGAGGCGCTGACGTCGGCCCAAGGTCCACGCCATCCTCACGTGGCAGAGCCCGTGAGTTACTCTTGAGGCCATTTACCGCCCTCTTGAGGAAGCACGGGAATTATCTCGTTCGGTTACGACGATGACGACGCCAATGGTCCGAGTCTCCGTCTGAAGGCGCCCTCGCCTCTTTGGATGCGGAGCTTATGGCCATTCTCACTGAGGCGGTGGCAGATATGGTGCTGGAGTGGACAGCGCCCAAGGAGCTGTCGTCGGAAAGGTGGCCTCGGTGCGGGCCGTAAAGCTGAAGCGAGAGGCAGTTCAGGAAGTCGCTAAAAAAAAAAAAAAAAACACCGCTCCTGATGTGCGTGTCAGGGAGGAAAGAGCGCGGGACGTGTTCGTCGGACCGGTGCGAAGAGGGCGTGTTCCCGCCCAGAGTTCGACGAGAATGTGTTGTTTCTGAAACCGCTGTGTTCTGTTTCAATAACAAGGTACATTACATGTCTCAGCAAAGAGCTTCTCTCCCCAACATTATTACCCGCCTCATAGACGGGAGACGCATCGCAGAGCGGAAGCTCGGGGAAACCCGAGGAGATGGCTATCTATGTCCCCGTGCATGATGCCGCGGACGAGCTATACCATTTCATATAGCAGTCAATGCTTTCCCGGTGGCTGGCGCCCAGCCCCTGCCGCAGCATTCATTGCCCTGTATGGCGATTCTGATTACTACACAGTGTGTATTCACAGTTGTTGCGCGATGCAACTGACGCTGTGTTACGTACACACCACACTGTTATGTGTAAGGATTTATGCCATTATATATTGCCCTGTGTCCTTCAGTGCAATGGCTATTCTGATTACTGCAAGTACGTGTTCACAGTTGGTGCGCGATGCAACTGACGCTGTGTTACGTACACACCACACTGTTATGTGTAAGGATTTATGCCATTATATATTGCCCTGTGTCCTTCAGTGCAATGGCTATGCTGATTATGTCACGGGTGACAAAATCGCTCGGCAAGCGGAACCCCCTTGAGAGTCCTAAGTTTCCCAGGGGAAGGTATTGTGTGCAACACGCCCCACTCTGGTGATGTAAACATGCCCGCACTGATTAGCGCTAATGCATTGCAGGTGTGAGAGAGAGAGAAGCGGCGCTCACACAGGCTTCCTGTTACGCAAGCCAGGATAAAAAGGGACCATTCAGAGAGTGTTGGTCGTTGATGTTCAGTGGGTTGTTCAGTGGGTTCGCGTTGCTCAGTGAGTTGGAAGTGTTGAAGAGCCTAAAGGGTTGACTTGGAGCAGTGTTGGATACAAGCTTCCTCAGGAAAACCGTTGGGGTGTGGAGATCGCCATTTGAGTTTGCTGGATCAGAGTGATCGTTTGTGGGAAGTCTGCTGGACTGAGCTATCGTCTGGATTGATGCTGTGGAAGGAGAGAGAAGAGATAAGTGAACTGATTTCATCTTATGAGTGTTTAAATTGCTGGAGGAGGATGCAGTAAATGTGGATCTGATTGTCGGAAGAGCTATGTGTTTCAGAGTGTGTTGAGGAGGAATTGAGAGAGAAATCCCTCGTGGAGCGAGCGCAACAAACGGAGTGGGGCCTCTGACCAGCCTTAACGTGTGAGTGAATTGCAGTGCTTTTGCCTTATTGATACACATTGATTTGTGGCTGTGGAATTGAAGTGAACACAAGTGTGCTGTGCCTTTGCTGAAAAGTGGCCCTAGCCCCATTTACACGTTTGTGGAAAGTTACTATATCTGCTCCCCATTGAAAGTCCAGTGTGATACAGCTGCACTGAAGAGGGTACTCTGTACTGTGAAGGTCCTTAATTGTTATTTACTGTTTTGAGCCCAGAAGCCTGCCGCATCACTGGAGAAACGATCTTTTAACCCACTGTCTCCTTACTGTGAATTGAAGAAGAGTACTGTGCAGATCCTTACCTGTTCCACTTACTGTTGAGTCCAGACGCATGCAGCATCACTGGTAACGTACCCTTTTAACCCACTGTCTCCTTACTGTGAATTGAAGAAGAGTACTGTGCAGATCCTTACCTGTTCCACTTACTATTGAGTCCAGACGCATGCAGCATCACTGGTAACGTACCCTTTTAATCCATTGTCTCCTTGCTGTGAACTGAAGAGAGTACATTGTACTGTGAAGATTTTTACCCGTTCTACTTACTGTTTGAGCTCAGCAGCCTACAGCATCACTGGTAACGTACCATTTTAATTCATTGTCTTCCTGCTGTGTACCGAAGAGAGTACGTTGTACTGCGAAGATCCTTACCTGCTCTACTTACTGTTGAGTCCAGAAGCACACTGCATCATTTGGGAAGCAACCTTTTAATTCACTGTCTCCTTACTGTGAGCTGAAGAGAGTACTGTGTACTGTGAAGATCCTTACCTGCTCTACTTACTGTTGAGCCCAGAAGCACACTGCATCATTTGGGAAGCAGCCTTTTAATTCACTGTCTCCTTACTGCGAGCTGAAGAGAGTACTGTGTACTGTGAGGATCCTTACCTGTTCTACTTACTGTCCGAGTCCAGAGGTATACAGCATCACTGGTAAAGTACCCTGTTTAATCCATTGTCTTACTGCTGTACATTGAAGAGAGTATTTTGTACTGTGAAGATCCTCACCTGTTCTACTTACCGTTTGAGTCCAGAAGGACGCAGCATCATGGGCGAAGTAAATCTTTAACTCACTGTCTCCCTCCTGTGGACCGAAGAGTACCGCGCACTGCGAGGGATCCTTACCTGCTATACTTACTGCCCGAGTTCGGAAGTCTGCAGCACTGCTGGGAAAAAGTAAGCTTTCAAACCATTGTTCCATTATGGTGTGCCGATGAGAGTTCTCGGTACTGTGAATATTCTTACCTGTTCTACTTACTGTTTGAGTCCAGAAGCATGCAGCACCGCTGGTGAACGGTTAGTCCCTAAATTGTCGCCCAGGGGACACCGTGACAGTTGCGACACGCCCGCCCGTGACAGAAGGATATCTAGAGGACAGTGAAGGCTATCCAATTGATGCCCCTTGTTTTATCGTTCAATAAAGATTGTTCCTCCTTTGAAACTTACCTGTGTCTCCGTAGTCCTCTGTTGTGTGCCTGTGGTGTCGGCTCCCCACGGTGGTGGCTTAGTAAGAGAGGGGGGGTGGTTGGTCATCCGAGCATTCCTCCCCTCGACCTGTGTGACATCAAGTGGCGTAGTCGGCAGGATACACACCGTGAGTTGTAGCGGCCACAGGTACGCGATGACGGACGAAGAGGCACCCGCGGCTCGTCCACAACTCATGCCGATCTTCATGGGAGCTCCTTGGGCGCAGCGCTATGGAGGACCGGGGTCGGAGTTAAGTTTGCAGGATTGGAGGGCGCAGACGGAGTACCTGGCTGGACTACAGGGATTGAGTGCCGCGCAGAGAGTACAGTTTGTGTTGGGGTCATTGGAAGGAGAAGCAAAAAGGGAAGTACTGGCTGCACCGGAAGCCGCACGGGCTACTGCGAAAACTATCTTTGATTTCTTGTTTGGATTGTATGGAGACTCTACCCCAGTGGCCACTCTTCGTGCCCAGTTCTTCAACTATCAACAAGGACCTACGCAGACACTTCGGGCATACTCCTTGAAGTTACGGGAGCAGTTTGGCCGGCTGAAGGGGCGACCGGATCATGGACTGGGTGAAGGGGATGCCTTGCTACGAGACCAATTCGTCTTGGGGCTGCGTGAAGGGCCGGTACGCCAGGGCATACGACTCCAGCTTCGACGAGACCCCACTATGACCTTTGAGGCTCTGCGACAAGAGGCCTTGGCGTTGGAAATAGACCAGGGAGACGTAACTCGTACCCCAGTTTGTGTGGCAGCAAGTAGTGCTAATGGACCTGCTCCTGCCGAACCGGACGATTGGAAGCAGAAACTGAGGACCGAGCTGCTAGAGGATGTCAAGGGACAGATGGCGGAATTATCGCGGAACCTGCTGGGTGAACTTCGTCGAGGACGAGTCGAGGGCGGAGCAGTGGCGAGAGGGAGGTCGTATTCAGAGGAGGGGCGAGGCCCTGTGCGCCGCCCCCTACGTCCTGTGGGCCCCCGGTTCCAGTGGGATGATCAAGGAAGGCCCATCTGTATCAATTGCGGAGATCCGGGACATATCAGCCGCCAGTGTGGGCTTCGCCGGGGTTCTCAAGGGGGTTTTTAGTCCCACCGGCCACTGTGGGTCAAGTGGCCGGGACCCCTTTGTGTGACCCTCCTTTTCCTGCTGCACGAGATAACTGGGTGGGACATTGCCCCACCGTGGAGGTTCAAGCTAATGGAGTCACGATAGACTGTCTGGTTGATACAGGGTCTCAAGTTACGTTATTCTCAGAGAGCCTGGCCCAGGAGTTGTTCGCAGATCATCGGCTCCAAGCAACAGAAGCTTCCAAGCTGACCTTACGGGGGGCTAATGGTCTGGACATCCCTTATACTGGGTACATCGTGGTAGACTTTCTTGTCCGAGGGGTCCCCGTCCCACAAAAAGGGGTAGTTATCGTCCGAGATCATTGCTTGGGCATTCATCGAGCACTGTTAGGGATGAACGTTATACTGGATTGCTGGGAAGAATTGTTTCGGGACCGGCCGGCTCGGACGTCCCAGTCACCGGCGAAACAGGACTGGGACCGAATTCTGGCCGATTGCCGAAGAGTGCACACAGCTAATCACATGGAAGAAAGGGAAGACATCGGTCGAGTTACCTGTCGGTATGCTCTGTCTATCCCAGCCCAGAGTGAGACCGTTCTTTGGGTCCGTGTACCCGCGGGACCCCGTGGGTCAGGTACCTGTGTCCTGGTAGAGCCTCATGAAGATTGTCAGCCAGTTGAAGTGGCTCACGGGCTGGCGGTTGTTCGCCGTGGGCGAGTCGCAGTCAAAGTACGGAATACAAATCCTTACCCTGTGCTCCTTCGTCGACACCAACGTCTGGCCCGAGTTTCCTCAGTACGTCCTGTCCAGGTGCATGAGCACCAAGATGTCTGCTTCAGACAGGTGAGCCCTGCGGTGGTGGAAGTTGCTGTCTGTCCCGTCGAGGTAGAACTGGGTTCGGTTGGAAGAGGAGTGCCGGCCCATTTGATGGGAGAGTCCCTGAAGGGTGAGAACCTGGAAGAGGAACAAGTGGTACAGCTTCAGGAGCTGCTGAAGAAGTGGCAACATGTGTTTTCAACACACGAAGAGGATTATGGCTGCACAGGGGTGGTGAAGCATCAAATACCCACTGGTGGGGCGACACCTAGTCGGGAGCGCTACCGTCCGGTGCCCCCCACTCTTTATACCGAGGTCCGCACCCTGTTGAAAGGGATGCTGGAGGGAGGAATCATCCGAGAAAGCAGTAGTCCGTGGGCTGCGCCCAGCGTTCTGGTGCAAAAGAAGACGGGAGCTTTGAGGTTCTGCGTTGACTATCGCAAACTCAACAGCGTAACGAAGAAAGATGCATTTCCATTGCCACGGATAGAGGACTCGCTCACCAGTCTCACCCAAGCGGCGTGGTATTCAACATTGGACCTGGCGAGTGGATACTGGCAGGTGCAGGTGGACGACCGAGATAGGGAGAAGACAGCTTTCACCACCCCGTTTGGGTTATTTGAATGGGACCGTATGCCATTCGGTCTGTGCAATGCTCCTGCGACCTTTCAACGCCTGATGCAGCGCTGCCTAGGAGGACAATTAGTCGACTCAACGCTGGTCTACCTAGACGATGTGATCGTTTTCTCCCCTGATTTCCGCACCCATCTGCATCACCTGGAGGAAGTGTTCAGGGCCATGGAGAGATATGGGCTGAAGCTTAGGCCAGACAAGTGCCAGTTGCTGCGGAAGGAGGTGCAGTTCTTGGGACATCGCGTTAGTGCTGCAGGGATCTCCCCTGACCCGGAGAAGGTGGCGGCGGTCCAAGGATGGGAGCCACCCCGGACAGTGAGACAGGTGCGGTCATTCCTGGGGTTCGTGGGATATTATCGGCGCTTCATAAAGGGATTCTCTGGGCTTGCGAAGCCATTGAACCAACTCTTGGCTGGTACTGGACGTGCCCGTGGTAAAGGCTCCCCCTCAGTACACTGGGATTCCACCTGTGAGACCGCCTTCCAGAACCTTAAGCAGGAACTTCTGAAGGCCCCTATCTTAGCCTATGCAGATATTCACCCGGCCGTTCCTCTTGTATACCGACGCCAGCAACGCAGGGTTGGGGGCCGTGTTGGCCCAAGAGCAGCAAGGAGTGGAGAAAGTAATAGCCTACGCAAGTCGAAGTTTACACCCCGCTGAACGAAACACGTCAAATTATAGCTCCTTTAAAATCGAACTGCTGGCGATGAAGTGGGCCATGACGGAGAAGTTTAAAGACTACTTGTGGGGAGCCAAGGTAACGGTGATTACAGACAACAATCCCTTAGTACACTTGCAGACCGCTAAGTTGGGGGCAGTAGAGCAGCGCTGGGTGGCACAGCTAGCAAATTATGATTACCAGCTTAAATATCGTCCCGGCAGAGAACACGTGAACGCAGATGCCCTGTCTAGACTCCCAGCCACCCGGAGAGACGATCAAACACCCCTCTGTACCCCTGGTACTGAAGACGAGTTGTTGGTGGCAGTGGTGGAAGCACCTGGGGCCCCGGAGCCTGTTCCGTCCAGTTGGGGGTGGGACCCCGGACGGTGGAGAGGGCTGCAGCAGAGAGATGCAGACCTGGGTCAGCTCCTGTTGTACCTCAGACAGGGAAACATGCCGAGGGCAGAGGAAAGGCGGGCTCAGACGGTGGGGGTACGACAGCTTCTGGGGCAGTGGAAGAGGCTGCAACTCCGAGAAGGAGTAATCTGTCGTTCAAGGCGGGATCCCCGCACACAGGATATCATACATCAGGTTGCTGTACCGGAGGGCCAAGTTTCGGAGCTATTGACTGCATATCACACCCATACGGGCCATCAGGGCCAAGAGAGGACACTGTCCCTGCTGAGGAGGTATTTCTACTGGCCTAGGATGGAAAAGAAGGTTGAGGAGTTTGTTCAGAGTTGCCCACGGTGTACATTGTTCAAGCGCAGGAAGGAAGTCCGAGCTCCATTGGTCCCCCTACGACCTAAAGCACCTCTGCATATTGTAGGGATAGATTTCCTGACTCTGGGTCGGCCGACGGACCGATTCCAAAATATTCTGGTCATGACCGACTTATTCACCAAATATGCTTGGGCTGTCCCCACCGTTGATCAAACGGCAGTTACCACGGCCAGCGCTCTTTGGAGAGCAGTGATACAACCTTTTGGCTGCCCAGAAACCCTACACTCAGACCAAGGTTCAAATTTCGAGTCCCGGGTCATTCAAGAGCTGAGCCACCTTTATGGGTGCCGAAAAACCCATACGACCTCATACCACCCTCAGGGTAACGGGGGGTGCGAAAGATTTAACCAGACCTTGTTGGGGTTATTGGGGACCTTAGAGAGTGAACAACAGGGCCAATGGGCCGAGAACCTTCCCTCGCTGTTACAAGCCTATAACAATAGTGTGCACAGTGTCACAGGGTATGCTCCTTCCTACCTTATGTTTGGGCGCCATCTCCGTTTGCCTGTGGACTTGCTCCTGGGGACCGAGACTGCAGAAAGAGGGTATAGTACCACTGACTGGGTGAATCGGCACCACCACCAACTGCTCAATGCCTACCGACGAGTCTCAGACCATCTGAGTGCAGCAGCCGCCAAGAATAAGCGGTTATATGACCGGACTGCCCGAGAGGCCCCGTTGTTACCTGGGGAGCGAGTACTGGTAAGGGACAACCGGCGCCCCGGGAAGGGGAAGCTCAGCGATCGCTGGGAGTCGACGCCATATGTGGTGGAACAACGACAAGGGCCCGATGCTGCCGTTTACTCTGTACGCCCCGAAGGGAAGTCAGGACCAATAAGGGTGCTCCATCGAAACCTGCTCCGTCCATGTCCGAACTATCCGCAGCTAGACGCTGAGACTCCAGGCGCGCCACCCACCCCAGAGGTGCCCATGATAGGGTGGGCTGTGGTCCCGAGGGACCCTGGAGTTGAAGCCAGAGCGGCTCCGCCCTCGCCACCCCGACGATCTCAGCGGGACACCCGAGGACAGCCACCTGCGAGGTATGGCGAATGGGATTGAGGAAACGCCGGTTCTAGGGACTAGAACCGATTGGCAGGGGGGGATGTCACGGGTGACAAAGCCAGAGTATGTCACGTTATAAAAAGGCTCTAAAAACAGCCAGGGCTGAGCACCTCCGCAAACTAATAGAAAATAACCAAAATAATCCAAGGTTCTTATTTAACACCGTGGCTAGACTAACAAATAAACAGACATCACCAGAGCAAAATATACCGTTACAGTTTAGTAGTAATGATTTTATGAATTATTTCAATGAGAAAATAGAAAGCATTCGAAACACAATTATAAATGTACAATCCTCTATGGTCTCTTATGATTCAGCCTCAATTATCGTCCCTCAAGAACAACTACACCGCTTTACAACTATAGGACAGGAAGCGCTAAATAAACTTATTATTGCATCTAAACCAACAACATGCTCATTAGATCCAATACCCACTAAACTACTGAAAGAAGTGTTACCTGTAGTGGAAGAGCCTCTTCTTAATATTATTAACTCGTCTTTATTCTTAGGTCATGTTCCAAGAATATTCAAGTTGGCAGTAATAAAACCTCTCATTAAGAAACCGCAACTAGATCCAAATAACCTAGCAAATTACAGACCCATTTCAAATCTTCCATTTATGTCCAAAATACTAGAAAAAGTTGTATCCGCTCAACTGTGCTCTTTTTTGCAAGAAAATGATATCTATGAAAAATTCCAGTCAGGATTCAGACCGCATCATAGTACAGAAACTGCGCTAGTTAAAATTACAAATGATCTACTCTTAGCTTCTGACCAAGGCTGTATCTCAATACTAGTTCTACTCGATCTTAGTGCTGCGTTCGACACTATAGATCATAAAATACTCTTGGATCGACTACAAAACTACACTGGTGTTCAGGGACAGGCATTAAGCTGGTTTAGATCGTACTTATCTGACCGTTATCATTTTGTCTCTTTACACGGGGGAAATCAAAGTTAACGTCAGTAGACTACGGAGTACCGCAAGGATCGGTGCTAGGCCCTCTGCTATTCTCAATATATATGCTGCCACTTGGTAATATTATAAGAAAACATGGAATTAATTTCCACTGTTATGCTGACGACACTCAATTATATATTTCATCACGACCAGATGAAAACATTACCTCATCTAAATTGACAGAATGTCTCAAAGATATAAACTGCTGGATGACGCGTAATTTCCTGCTATTAAATTCAGATAAAACGGAGGTATTACTTATTGGTCCAAAAAACTACACACAAAACCTCTTACAATACGACTTTAATATAGAAGGATGCCCTGTTACTTTTTCCACTACAGTAAAAGACCTGGGTGTTATACTAGACCGCAACTTGTCTTTCGAAAATCATATTTCATCTGTTACAAGAACAGCCTTTTTCCACCTTAGAAACATTGCTAAATTACGTAACATGCTATCTGTTTCTGATGCAGAAAAGTTAGTTCATGCATTCATGACCTCGAGACTAGATTACTGTAATGCTTTATTAGCTGGTTGTCCTGCATCCTCAATAAACAAGCTACAGTTAGTGCAAAATGCAGCTGCTAGAGTTCTTACTAGATCAAGAAAATATGATCATATAACACCGATTTTATCATCTCTGCACTGGTTACCTATTAAGTTCCGTATCAATTACAAAGTACTACTACTGACCTATAAAGCCCTTAATGGTTTAGCTCCTATGTACTTAACGGACCTTCTTTCGCCCTACAATCCACCGCGTTCTCTAAGATCACTAAATTCAAGGCTTCTGGTCATTCCTAGGATATCGAAGTCCACGAAAGGAGGGAGGGCATTCTCGCATTTAGCTCCAAAACTCTGGAATAGCCTTCCCGATTCGGTCCGATGCTCTGACTCGCTGTCACAGTTTAAAACTAGACTAAAGACGTGTCTCTTTAGTCAAGCATTCACATAATGCTTACCTTTTAGTCCTCTGCTATGCCATACGGAACCGTTTGCCACTGAAACTGCTTAACGCACCAGTGGGGCTCGACA
Source organism: Rhinichthys klamathensis goyatoka (assembly GCF_029890125.1). Classification (NCBI taxonomy): domain Eukaryota; kingdom Metazoa; phylum Chordata; class Actinopteri; order Cypriniformes; family Leuciscidae; genus Rhinichthys; species Rhinichthys klamathensis. The sequence goes on along the minus strand of NW_026606577.1, from coordinate 2,518,139 downwards.
GCCTTATAGACAAACGGGTCGGTCCGTATGGTTGCGGTTGGTTGCGGAGAGTTTGGGTTGCGGAGAGTTGTGAGATTATGGTTTTCTAACACCTACTCCCGTGTAATGGAAATCATTATGAACATCAGCTATGCTAATTATTTCCCATCTGCCTTTCTGCTGTTATCTCGGGACGCTTGTCCCGAGAAAAATGGCGTTCGTAGGCTCCAGTTTGGTATCCTGCCTCTCACGGGGATTTCGGATGCCTCAACGCCTGTGATGAGAAGACCAACGCCTGTGAAGAGACGACTCAACGCCTGCGAAGAGACGACTCAACGCCGGCGATATGTTATCCCCTAAATATTACATGATTAACTAAATGTATTTTTCCAGGTACTCTCTGATATGCACTTACTGTAAAGCTTCTTTAAAACCCTATGATTGTTAGCCAGAGGAGAACTGGCCCCTGACTAGCCTGGGTTCTCCCAAGGTTTTTTTTCTCCATCCAATCTGATGGAGTTTTGGTTCCTTGCCACTGTCGCCTTGCTTTTGGCTTGCTTAGTTGGGGATATTTAATATTCAACAATATTATTGAACTGTGTTGTACTACTTTCATGTTATCACTGTGAAGCTGCTTTGATGCAATCTGTATTGTGAAAAGCGCTATATAAATAAATGTGACTTGACTTGACTTGACTTGACAAAATCGCTCGGCAAGCGGAACCCCCTTGAGAGTCCTAAGTTTCCCAGGGGAAGGTATTGTGTGCAACACGCCCCACTCTGGTGATGTAAACATGCCCGCACTGATAAGCGCTAATGCATTGAAGAATTTTCCAGACTATAAATCAAGCAAAGATGATTTGGGATCCAAGCTGCAAACCTAAAGGGCTACTTGGTGGACACCTGAATATTAGAAGCATGATTCCCAAACGTGAACAGTTAGAGCATCTTTTAATACAATCAAATATTTCCTTTCTAGGATTAACAGAAACGTGGTTAACCTCTTCATCACCTGAGGCAGCAATAACAATACCTGGTTACAATGTTTTTAGAAAGGATAGGGGTCAGGGGAAGGGAGGTGGGGTTATATTATATGTTAAAGACACCCTTAAATGTAATGAGATTGTATGGTCCGATGACATCAAACTTGAGTGTGTGGGAGTAGAGATTATACTTTCTAAAGAAATGACTTTCACAGTCATATGCATGTATCGTAAACCATCAGCTAAAATAGATTTTTATAGTGATCTTAAAACCCTTATCAATCTTGTTAATCTGAAAAAAGAGTTAATTTTAATAGGTGATTTTAATATTAATTGGGATAATAAGAAAGAAAGGAAAAACCTTAAACACACAACAGATTATTTTAATTTGGAACAATTAATCAAAACGCCAACTCGAATAACTAATCGGTCCAAAACAACAATAGACCTAATTTTTACAAACAAACCTGAAAGAATTATTAAAACCTACAATCTTCTAACTGGTTTGTCTGATCATAATGGAATCTTTTTTTCACGAAAATTAACTAAAACACGATCTTGTAATTCCATTGTTTCAAATAATTCTCTGTTTCATAATATTATCCCTAAATGTCAACATCAAAATTTGGAAATAGCCCTGAATGGGCAGGATTGGACTTATCTAATCGCAAGCGAAGATATCATAGACAATAGCGTCATGTTTCATAGCAAGGTTAAAATGGTTATGGCATCATTTATAAAAAAGGTGAGGCATAGAAGAACGAAAGAAAATGCCATACCATGGCTTCATAATGATTGTCGTTTGCAAATGAAGAGAAGAGATCAATTATTAAAAAGAGCGATTAATACTGGCCTTACCTCAGACAGACAACAATTCACTTCAGCAAGAAATAAAGTTATACAAATAATGCGGAAGGCCAAATCTAATTTTTTTATGAATATTATTGACGGTGCAAAAGGGAATGGGAAAAAAATATGGCAAAGCATTAATAAACTAACTGGCAAAAAGAATAAACAAGATAAATTAACTGAACTTAAAATTAATAATGTAGTGGTGAAAGATCCACTCACTCTAGCGTCTGAGTTTAATTCATTTTTTAAAAATTCTGTCCAAGAAATATCTCAATTATTCATTACACCTAAATGTGTCTCTTCTCCTGTAAACCACTCACAACCTATATTTAGGATAAAAGAAATCACGGAACCAGATGTGTCATCCATCATTGATGAGTTAAATAATTCCAAAGCCAAGGATCAGTTTGGATTGGACACTCATTTTTTTAAACTACATAAGGAGTCGTTAGTATGCCCTATTACGCATATGATTAATTTATCAATCAAACAATCTGCTGTTCCTCCAGACTGGAAGATGGCCACAATCTCACCAATTTTTAAATCAGGGAGTAGATTAGATATAAATAATTATAGACCAATTAGTATCCTGCCAGTTATATCAAAAATTATTGAAAAATGGATAGCAAAACAATTAATAAAACATCTAAATATATGCGGCTCCCCTCTGCATCCAATGCAGTTTGGTTTTCGTGCTCATCATTCAACTGAAACAGCTGTTAATGTTTTTATGGAAAAGGTCAAACATTCATTAGATACTCATCCTGTTGTTGGTGCTGTTTTTCTAGATATGAAAAGGGCATTCGATTCTGTAAATCATCAGATGCTCCTATCTAGATTAACTCATTTCAATTTCTCTGAACAAGCCATCAGCTGGATGAATTCGTACCTGGCCAATAGAATACACTGTGTCTCTATTGACAACTTTAAATCTCCGTATTTAGAATGTCCAGTAGGGGTTCCACAAGGCTCCATACTTGCCCCTCTTCTTTTTTCTTTATACATTAACGACCTGCCTACTGTATGCCAAAATATCAATATTTTAATGTATGCAGATGACGCAGTAATTTTTACACAAGCAAAAACTATTCAAGAAGCCTCTCAGTCACTTACATATGCATTGAGCCGTGTACAGGAGTGGCTCATTGAATCATGTTTACTACTGAACCCTAAAAAAACTGTCTGTATGATATTCTCAAAGCGGCTCATTGAAGTAACTCGCTCAAATATATTTTTAAACCAAGAAGAACTACAGTTAGTAAACGAATTTAAATACCTTGGCATTGTACTAGATCCAACACTGTCTTTTAAAAATCATATAAAAAGCTTGTCAAAAACCGTTAAATTTAATCTTGCTAACTTTAGATTCATTAGACCATCCCTGTCATATAAAGCGGCCAGAATGTTTCTTCACTGTATGATCCTTTCTCATCTGGAATATGGTTTTACAAACTGGTCACTTACAAACGCCACAATACTCAAAAAAACGGAGTCACTTTTCAAACAAGCCCTAAAAATTTTAGACCGGAAACCACTCTCATATCATCACTGCTTAATTTTACAAAAATATAACCTACTAAGCTTTGCAAATTTCTTAAAGCTCAAATACGCCTGTGCTATATATAAGACCTTACATGGTCTAGCCCCAACCCCACTAAGTGACTACATTAAAGTGAAAACTACGGATGGAGGCAGAAGTGTAACCAGGGCCTGCACGAGAGGTGATTGCGTGGTGCCTCACAGACGTACAGCTTTCGGACAATATGTACTATCAATTAAGGGGACAGAGATCTGGAACAAATTACCGGTTGCTGTGAGAGAAAGCCCGACCTTCCCCTGTTTTAAAAATCAACTTAAAGAATGGCTTAAAACAAATCAAATATGTGCCCACTAATGATAATTGTTTTAATTTAGATAAATAGATACGGTTCATTGTATTACTTTATAAGTGTATGTATGTATGTATACCAAACTAGATCTAGCATTTTGCAGCATCTAATAGCACTTGAAGAATTTGATATAGCACTTAATGCACTTTAAGTAGCACTTTACTATGTATGTGTATTTTGTATGTGCCCGTCATGTATGATTATGCCATATTAGATGCCCTGTTTACCAATCTGTGTCATTTCGTATAGGTTGTTGTTGATCGTTTTTTTTTTTTTTTTTTTTTTTTTTTTTTTTTTAAATGTCGATTCATGTTTAAATTAAATGTTTAGCTGTGTTATTGGGTAATGTTTGATGACCTCACATGGGACTACAAATGTAAAATAGCCTGGGGGCTAATTTTGGCATATGTACATTGCTAAAAACTATGTTCATTCATATGCATTGTCCCTTTTAAATAAATAAATGATAAACATTGCAGGTGTGAGAGAGAGAGAAGCGGCGCTCACACAGGCTTCCTGTTACGCAAGCCAGGATAAAAAGGGACCATTCAGAGAGTGTTGGTCGTTGATGTTCAGTGGGTTGTTCAGTGGGTTCGCGTTGCTCAGTGAGTTGGAAGTGTTGAAGAGCCTAAAGGGTTGACTTGGAGCAGTGTTGGATACAAGCTTCCTCAGGAAAACCGTTGGGGTGTGGAGATCGCCATTTGAGTTTGCTGGATCAGAGTGATCGTTTGTGGGAAGTCTGCTGGACTGAGCTATCGTCTGGATTGATGCTGTGGAAGGAGAGAGAAGAGATAAGTGAACTGATTTCATCTTATGAGTGTTTAAATTGCTGGAGGAGGATGCAGTAAATGTGGATCTGATTGTCGGAAGAGCTATGTGTTTCAGAGTGTGTTGAGGAGGAATTGAGAGAGAAATCCCTCGTGGAGCGAGCGCAACAAACGGAGTGGGGCCTCTGACCAGCCTTAACGTGTGAGTGAATTGCAGTGCTTTTGCCTTATTGATACACATTGATTTGTGGCTGTGGAATTGAAGTGAACACAAGTGTGCTGTGCCTTTGCTGAGAAGTGGCCCTAGCCCCATTTACACGTTTGTGGAAAGTTACTATATCTGCTCCCCATTGAAAGTCCAGTGTGATACAGCTGCACTGAAGAGGGTACTCTGTACTGTGAAGGTCCTTAATTGTTATTTACTGTTTTGAGCCCAGAAGCCTACCGCATCACTGGAGAAACGATCTTTTAACCCACTGTCTCCTTACTGTGAATTGAAGAAGAGTACTGTGCAGATCCTTACCTGTTCCACTTACTGTTGAGTCCAGACGCATGCAGCATCACTGGTAACGTACCCTTTTAACCCACTGTCTCCTTACTGTGAATTGAAGAAGAGTACTGTGCAGATCCTTACCTGTTCCACTTACTATTGAGTCCAGACGCATGCAGCATCACTGGTAACGTACCCTTTTAATCCATTGTCTCCTTGCTGTGAACTGAAGAGAGTACATTGTACTGTGAAGATTTTTACCCATTCTACTTACTGTTTGAGCTCAGCAGCCTACAGCATCACTGGTAACGTACCATTTTAATTCATTGTCTTCCTGCTGTGTACCGAAGAGAGTACGTTGTACTGCGAAGATCCTTACCTGCTCTACTTACTGTTGAGTCCAGAAGCACACTGCATCATTTGGGAAGCAACCTTTTAATTCACTGTCTCCTTACTGTGAGCTGAAGAGAGTACTGTGTACTGTGAAGATCCTTACCTGCTCTACTTACTGTTGAGCCCAGAAGCACACTGCATCATTTGGGAAGCAGCCTTTTAATTCACTGTCTCCTTACTGCGAGCTGAAGAGAGTACTGTGTACTGTGAGGATCCTTACCTGTTCTACTTACTGTCCGAGTCCAGAGGTATACAGCATCACTGGTAAAGTACCCTGTTTAATCCATTGTCTTACTGCTGTACATTGAAGAGAGTATTTTGTACTGTGAAGATCCTCACCTGTTCTACTTACCGTTTGAGTCCAGAAGGACGCAGCATCATGGGCGAAGTAAATCTTTAACTCACTGTCTCCCTCCTGTGGACCGAAGAGTACCGCGCACTGCGAGGGATCCTTACCTGCTATACTTACTGCCCGAGTTCGGAAGTCTGCAGCACTGCTGGGAAAAAGTAAGCTTTCAAACCATTGTTCCATTATGGTGTGCCGATGAGAGTTCTCGGTACTGTGAATATTCTTACCTGTTCTACTTACTGTTTGAGTCCAGAAGCATGCAGCACCGCTGGTGAACGGAGTCCCTAAATTGTCGCCCAGGGGACACCGTGACAGTTGCGACACGCCCGCCCGTGACAGAAGGATATCTAGAGGACAGTGAAGGCTATCCAATTGATGCCCCTTGTTTTATCGTTCAATAAAGATTGTTCCTCCTTTGAAACTTACCTGTGTCTCCGTAGTCCTCTGTTGTGTGCCTGTGGTGTCGGCTCCCCACGGTGGTGGCTCAGTAAGAGAGGGGGGGTGGTTGGTCATCCAAGCATTCCTCCCCTCGACCTGTGTGACAATTACTACAAGTACGTGTTCACAGTTGTTGCGCGATGCAACTGACGCTGTGTTACGTACTCACTACACACTGTTATGTGTAAGGATTTATGCCATTATATATTGCCCTGTGTCCTTCAGTGCAATGGCTATTCTGATTACTGCAAGTACGTGTTCACAGTTGGTGCGCGATGCAACTGACGCTGTGTTACGTACACACCACACTGTTATGTGTAAGGATTTATGCCATTATATATTGCCCTGTGTCCTTCAGTGCAATGGCTATTCTGATTACTGCAAGTACGTGTTCACAGTTGTTGTGCGATGCAACTGACGCTGTGTTACGTACTCACTACACACTGTTATGTGTAAGGATTTATGCCATATATTGCCCTGTGTCCTTCAGTGTAATGGCTATTCTGGTTACTACGCAGTACGTATTCACAGTTGTTGCGCGATGTAACTGACGCTGCGTTACGTACTCACTACACACTGTTGTGTGTATTGATTTATGCCATATATTGCCCTGTGTCCTTCAGTGCAATGGCTATTCTAGTTACTACGCAGTACGTATTCACAGTTGTTGCACGATGCAACTGACACTGTGTTTATGTACACACTGCACACTATATGAATTTGCCGTTGTATATTGCCCTGTATCCTTCAGTGCAATGGCTATTCTAGTTACTATGCAGTACGTATTCACAGTTGTTGCGCGATGCAACTGACACTGTGTTTATGTACACACTGCACACTATATGAATTTGCCGTTGTATATTGCCCTGTATCCTTCAGTGCAATGGCTATTCTAGTTACTACGCAGTACGTATTCACAGTTGTTGCGCGATGCAACTGACACTGTGTTTATGTACACACTGCACACTATATGAATTTGCCGTTGTATATTGCCCTGTATCCTTCAGTGGAATGGCTATTCTAGTTACTACGCAGTACGTATTCACAGTTGTTGCGCGATGCAACTGACGCTGTACACACTGCACACTGATATGTGTAATAATTTATGCCTTATATATTGCCCTGTGTCATTCAGTGCAAATGGCTATTCTGATTACTACGTATTCACAGTTCGTGCGCGATGCATCTGACGCTGTGTTACGTACACACCGCACTCTGTTATGTGTAATGTTTTATGCCATTATATATTGCCCTGTGTCATTCAGTGCAAATGGCTATCCTGATTACTACGCAGTGCGTATTCATAGTTGTCGTGCGATGCAACTAACGCTGTGTTTGTGCACACTACACACTGATATGTGTTATGATTTATGCCTTATATATTGCCCTGTGTCATTCAGTGCAAATGGCTATTCTGATTACTACGTATTCATAGTTGTCGTGCGATGCAACTGACGCTGTGTTTGTGCACACCGCACTCTGTTATGTGTAATGATTTATGCCATTATATATTGCCCTGTGTCATTCAGTGCAAATGGCTATCCTGATTACTACGCAGTGCGTATTCATAGTTGTCGTGCAAAGCAACTAACGCTGTGTTTGTGCACACTACACTCTGATATGTGTTATGATCTATGCCGTCATATTTTGCCTATCTTTCAGTGCAAATGGCTATTCTGATCACTACGTATTCACAATTGTTGTACGATGCAACTGACGCTGTGTACACACAACGCACTGATATGTGTAACTATTACGCCGCTATATATTGCCCTGTACCCTTCAGTGCAACTGGCTACTCTTTTACTGTGTAGTCACAGTTGTTGCGCGATGCCACAGACGCTGTGTTATGTACATTGATATGTGTCTATGATTTATGCCGTTATATGTTGCCCTGTATCCTCAGTGCAGCCGGCTATTCCGATTAACTACGTATTTACAGTCGATGTCGCTATGCCTCTGACGCTGTGTTTTTTGTACACAAAAATGTAACTATGCTTGTGCATAGTCTCAGTCGTCGCTACGGCGACTTGCATTGCATCTGTGTAGATATTGAAGCGTTATGCTGCCCTTCAATGTAATGGACCATTGTGTACGCATATTCATGCAGTTTCGGTCGCTTCAGCAACTTGAGCTGCATTATACACACAGATGTTTAAAATGTGCACACTGATGTGTTATGGTGTTATGTTGCCCTCTATCATTCAGTGCAACAACCAGCTATCCTATCTAACTGCATATTCAGTTTGTCGCTACAGCGACTACACTGCACTTATGTACGTATAAGGACGCGTGTTGCTATTTTGTTGCTCTGTTTCTTTCAGTGCAAAACTAGCTATCTTAATCTACTGTGCATACTCACAGTTTCTGAATGTATGTACGTACACGGATGTGCAATTTACCATGTGTTATGCTGTAATGCTGCCCCGTTTCCGTGCAGCTAGCCATCCTGATCGAACTGTACATCTCAGTTTCTGTCTCTACGCAGTTCTGTCGCTACGGCGACTTATGCTGCGTTATGTACATGCATGGATGCGCTACAGCGACCGATGCTGTTACGTACATGTGCTATGCTGTTATGTTGCCCCGTTTCCTTCAGTACAACTGGCTATTCTGTGCTAACTCGTCTACTCACAGTTGTAGCTACGGCTATGTGTTTGTTGTTTACTGAGGTGCAATGCAATTATGGGGCTATTATCTACTGCGTATATTCATCAGAGCCCAGGTGGTTGCAATTCCAGCATTTTGCCCGGATGAGGTCAGTGTTTCAGAGTCTCAGAAGTACGCTTGTGCCCCATGCGTGCCCTGCGTGCTTATGTGAACAGAACTAGCCAGTTTCGAACTTCAGAGCAGCTCTTCGTCTGCTACGCGGGTGCTAAGAGGCGGCGCGCTGTCGAAACGGAGGCTATCTCACTGGATAGTGGAGGCTGTGCACTGGCTGGCTTATGCTTCACGGGAAGCCGTTTCCCTATAGGGGTGCACGCCCACTCCACTAGGAGTTTGGCGTCATCATGGGCGTGGGCGAAAGGCATGTCTATTCAAGACTTTGGTTCGCGGCAGGTTGGTCGTCTCGTAATACCTTCGCGAGATTCTATAACTTGAATATCCCTTCATTCGCACCACATGTCTGTCAGTGCAGGGAGAGAAAGCTGAGCTGTCGTTGGACTAGGCTAGACTGCCCCGATGGCGCGCGCTCTAGCCACGGTTCGACTAGTCGTCAGACAGTGCGAGTTATTATTAGCATAGCTATCATGTTCACTATATTGTGCCCTTTGTTATGTCCGCATTCATAGCCGGCAGTATTTTCCTAAGCACCAATCACTTGCTGCAATCTCCCTCCATTCAGTTCAGCGTGCTTAGCTTGATGGGAGGGGCCTTCGTTGGTGCAGATGCCGAGTTGGCTCTGTGCCAATAGATGTTTCAACCAGGTCCGGTGTCTGTTCCTGAGAGCTGGGCGGGGTTTCTCCCACGCGGCGGGGGTTTTATTGTTCCCCATACGTAATGTCGAGAGACCGACTCGATAAGGGAACGTCTCTGGTTACTCACGTAACCGTAGTTCCCTGAGAGGAGGGAACGAGACATTACGTAACCTGCCGTGTGGGAGGGACTCTCAGTCTCCTTACTCTCGTTCAGCTAAGATTCTGAGGTTTTTGGCGCCCGCCGTCACCTATATTGATCAGTGTCAGCCAATCAGGTGATGGCGAGACCGCCATTGGCTATTTGCAAGCAAAAGAGTTATTCTATCAGACTTCATGATTCGAGGAAAATGGATTTCCCCATACGTAATGTCTCGTTCCCTCCTCTCAGGGAACTACGGTTACGTGAGTAACCAGAGACGTTTTCCACCGGCCTGAAAACAGCCTGGCCAATCAACGAACAGAGGGCGGGCTGAAAGCCGTGACGTAGTCGGTAAGCGCCGTGTTTAAGATTAGGTCAGGGAAATCGAAAACGACCGCTGATATGGAGACGCGGATGCAATTCGCTCTGTTGTGGAGAATATTCCCGGCATTAGCAAACTGAAGCCCGAACACGAAGAGTGTGTATTAAACATTTTGAATGGAGGTGATGTTGTGGCCCTACTCCCTTTGGGCAAAGTTTAATTTATCAACTATTACCGATCGTCAGCGAGAAACTGGGGAGCCTTTTGACAGGTCAGTGTCTCTTTTCTTTTCCAGGTCTTAAATACCGTAAAACTTCAAATAATAGCCCGGGCTTTTATTTGCCCAAATCGTCGAACTGCACCGGCTTGTACTTGAGATAGGCGTCTAACTTATATGAGACAGGCCTTTATAGTTGAGATGTTGTTCATTGAGATGTTGTTCCTAGAGTCTATAATCTCTAAAAATCTCCAAATGCTCCACGTGAAACCGCGGTCTTCCGACCTCTTACTATCTTGTCGATTGATTTTTATGAATATGCGCGAGAGAGAGAGAGCAAGACAGCGCTCGTGTTGTTTGTAGACGTGGGAGTGCGCGCGCGCGGCCGGGGCTCGCTCTCTCTCTCTCTCTCTCTCTCTCTCTCTCTCTCTCTCTCTCTCTCTCTCTCTCTCTCTCTCTCTCTCTCTCTCTCTCTCTCTCTCTCTCTCTCTCTCTCTCTCTCTCTCTCTCTCTCTCTCTCTCGTGCCCTGTCAAGCGCAGCAGTCATTCTATTACATCACTCACAGATCAAAAAAGTCGTTTACAGCCATGTTCACTCGGGTATTTCGCTCGCATCATCAAGTGTTTACAGTGGAAGTTCGATCATAGATTTGAGTTCGATGCATGATGTCTGTGGAACCAATGATTTTAAACTTCAGTACGCGCCCCCTAGCGAGAGAGAAAACACTTCTCTATTATGCTATCCCAGACTCTGTGTACGAAGCAAAGTGAAGTAGCAGAGTCTGGTATTACCTAGTCTCGCGTAGCCAGACCTTCAGACTGACGGCTGAAGGTCTGGAACTCATAGCAGCTTTCTTTGGCCAAGGCCCGCCCATAAGACCGTTTGACCGACATGTCAAACAACCAATTACAGTTCGTTTCGTTCAGCGTCACGTGGAAATGTCCCCACAACAACAGACCGGCGTGCAACAAGTCAGTAGTGATGGGAAGTTCGGTTCTTTTCCGCGAACCGGTTCTTTCGGACAGTTCGTTTCAATGAACCGGTTCAAAAAACCGGTTCACCAGTTCTTTTACGTCCTCGCGTAATGACGTCAATTATATCATCCCGGCGGATAAAAATACTTTAAATTAAAGGCATTTGTAATCATAACTTCACTTAAATAATAGTACTCATCGTAATAATCCTCTTGGATAAGTTTCTTACATTTACATTTTGCAAACGAACCCTGTAGCCTACAGGCGATGTGCAAACGCGGATGTTTAACATGTCTTAAATATATAAAGTGCATAAGTGGTCTTCATCATTTTATTTGTAATAAACTTACATTTCGCCGAATTCGGCCCCTCATTTAAGTCCTCGGTTCACCCGTGCTGCGTGCTCATCAGCACATCATCAGTTGGCTGAAAGAAAGTTCTGTTTAGAGACGGTGCTATCACGCATGCTCAGTATCTCCAGCTCATCGGTTCTCCGTATCGAACGTGTCCGAAAGAAACAGTTCTCGGTTCTGTACTGGTGATTCAAGAACTGCAACAACCAGTTCTTGACTCCAGAACCGTAGCATAGGCTGTGTGCTGAGCTGAGAACTGCAGAACTGCTGAATATACAGTCGACAAAACTAAAAAAAATCGATGCATGTCTTTCTTCTCCAATATGTTTAATACGTTATGTTTTAACACATTATAAACATTTACTAAGCAGTACTGTGCAGTGTGCACCATTAAAACTTTGGCAAGAGTTTACATCAAATATTTATATCAACTTACTTAGAAATTAAATGAGCAGTTCCTGAAAATATTATTTTAATAAATGTTTAGTTTGACAGTTTTACAATCCATTCATTGTGTTTCCAAACTTTAAAATAATACAGTGATAATACAGTAATTATGTGATAAACATGTTTCCAACATGTTTTTTTTATTACACTTACTGATGTTCAACTAAATAAATACTTAAGAAACGTACATTTCGTCCCTCAGAAAAAAATTGCACGCGTGCTCAGCTCATCGATCAGTTGTTCTCATTATGTCGAACGTGTCCGAAAGAAACAGTTCTCGGTTCTGTACTGGTGATCCGATAACCGCTGTACATGTGCGTTCGGTAGTACGCGCATGCGCAGTATCAGCTCGTGCTCATCACTCTCAAAAACAGCACGTTTCAAACTGTTGGATTTACTGGAGTGAAATATACTCCGGGATATTGGTTTATTTCGAGTCAGAGGGACTGTCAGGCATGTCTGAAAGTGAGTAACTTTAGTAACTTGTGTATCAGCACTAACGCAAGACGCGAACTGTTTCGAACGATTCAGTCCGATTTAGTGTACTGGTTCGACCGGTTCACTAAAAAGAACCGGTTCAAAAGAACGATTCGTTCACGAACCGGCCATCACTACAAGTCAGTCAGCATAGAAAATCAAAGGAGGAGAAGAAAACCGAACACAATACTGAATCGGCCAGCTGCGATGTCAGCGTCTGTTGTTTCATGTTTGCCCGCAAACGCGGCTGATATCCCCTTCACAGTTAGGTTTTTCACTTGATCTTCCATAATAGATCATAGCTGTCAACATTGAACATTGAATATAAGGGAGATTTCCCGGAATCCATCCCCAAAATAAGGGAATTTTTTTACACGATTACCCACCACAAACTTTAAAAATAAAGCACTAATCATTAAAAGTCTAAAGAGTTTATAACTACAAATGAGTGAGAGAGAAAGAGACAGTGTGTGTGTGTATTAGAGAAAGTGTGTCATTTTTTTTAACATTTTTTATCAGAGAATGTTTAAATACTAATATCAGCTTACGAGGGAAACGGTACGTGGTGCTTCGGGGGCTGCTGGAGATGATTAGGGAGAGGTCTGTGCTCCTTTACCGATCAAAGCGCGCGCTGACACGGAGTATAATTGTTTATACTTGACGCGTCCGCACGAGCGCGGCAAAGATTACGCGTTGGGTGCGCAAGACCGGCAAGACCCCATTTCGCTTGGCTATGTGCACAGCTTTTTTTGTAACAGCGCGCGCGGCGCCGCATCCGAGGATGAACGACTTCAAGCCGAATCTGCCCGAGCATGTACGTCTCACACAATCAGAGCGTAAAAATACGGGATATTTTACGGGAAAATAATAAAACGGGAAGACAGCGGGAAAAGAGCTAAAATACGTGAGAAACCCGGAAAAAACGGGAGGGTTGACAGCTATGTAATAGATACGAGGGGACACACAACTAGTAAAGTTGGATCTGCTGGGAATCCTTATAAATGCTGACAAAGGGTCGGCCAGGCTTGGAAAATAATACTCTTCCCAAATCCCGTCGGCAAACAGGCTAAAATATGTCTTTTTGTCTCCACTAAGTGCCTCAAACAAAACTCCTGGACATCTCTTAAAGAGTCTACGCCGTGAACCTCGCATACTTTTGAGAATCCTACGTTTAGCTGATCTTGATAAATGCTCATTGTCACTCATGTAAACACAACAGTTTTTCTTCCGCAATCACACGTCTGCGCTTTGTTTCCCGGCAGACCGAAAATAAACGCGACACTCGCACCCCCCGGAAATCCGATAAAATTCAACCAATCAGATGACGACTTAGACATTCCTGAAGTGTTTCCAGTTAAGTGTACCATATGCATCAGACGTTTAGCCAACGTTCCGTGGGCGTGACGTCTGAGGCTGAGACTAGGTATTACCAGGCTAACAAGGATGCGTTAAATTGATCAAAAGTGACAGCAAAGACGTTTGCAATGTTACAAAATATTTCTATTTCAAATCAATTCTGTTCTTTTGAACTTTCTATTTCTTTTCTATTCCTGAAGAAAAAAATCTATCATGGTTTCCACAAAAATATTAAGCAGCACAACTGTTTTTAACATTGATAATAATAATAAAGTTTCTTGAGCACCAAATCATCACATTATATAAACCAAATCACACAATTATTTCTGAAGGATCATGTGACTGAAGACTGAAGTAAAGATGCTGAAAATTCAGCGTTGCCATTACAGAAATAAATACATTTTTAAAATATATTAACATAGAAAATCATTGTTTTAAGTTGTAATAATATTTCACAACATTACTGCTTTTACTGTATTTGTGCAGTCTTGGTGAGCAAAAGAGACTTCTTTAAAAAACATTAAAGAATCATACAAACCCCAAAATATATTATATCATAAATGTATACAAATTTCAACCTAAAATATTGACGTTAAAAAAGGTTTATATGGCTGCGTTCACACTGCAGGGGCTTAATGCTCAATTCCGATTTTTGGAAAAAAATAGATTTTTTTGCAAGGCCGTTCACATTTCCAATTAAATGCAACCTTTTGTGATCTCCTGTGTGAACGAGAACGTGAACGTGAAATGACCCAGAAGTGTCCCGCATGCGCAGAAGAGTACTCAACGGTCAACGACGTCACTTGTTGTTTGCGGAAGTAGCTAAACATGGATGTCAACAGTGGAGCTCGTTTAGCTATATTAAAGTTATTTTCCCAACAGAGATATTTTTGTTTATCTTCTCATTCCTGCCTACTTCAACGCAGAATTATGACGTTTGTCGCATATCAATGATGAGCGGGTCGGATACATGTGACCTGGCCGTTCAGATTGAAGTTGCATTTCAAAAGATCGGATACATATCGGATTTGGACCACATACCCAAGTGGCCTGGGTCGCATTTGAAAAGATCGGATCTGTGTCGTTCAGACTGTCATGAAAAGATCAGATACAGGTCGCATAGGGACAAAAAAATCGGAATTGGGTCGTTTCAGCCTGCAGTGTGAACGTAGCCATATGTTATGTTATGTTAGCAACCCATAATTATGCAGAGAGGTTCAAAATTATTATACAGTGTACCTCCTATAAAGTAGCTTTAGAAAAATAGAGTTTGGTGACCCTCAGCAAGCGGTCAGTTTAACTGCAGAGAATCTTCATGGGATTCATTTATCTCTGCTGATACAAGCAAATCTTGACTTTGACTGCAACATTTTTTAAGTCAGTCTGTGTTTGAAGAACTTAAAATTCAAGATAAGAGCCGCGATGAAGGTAACAATATTCTGCCTGATGTGCTGCGAGACTAATAACAGGCCGAGCTAATAAAGGCCACAGAGGTCAACATGCTCTCATACCTTAGTGGGACGAGAGAGGGCGAGAGGTCGCCCGGCACAGGGGCAAACTGTTTCACTTTTTGACTAAAGGGCGTCAAACATTCAGCAGGTCAGAAAGGAGGGCGAGAGGTCGCGACCTTTGGGTTCAGATTCCGTGCACACAGGGTTTCAAAGGTCAGCACAGGCATGTGAGGTGCCCGAGGGAGTGATGTCCCCTCCTCATCCCACTCACCTTACTCACCTCCCGAAAGGGTTATCAGGACAGAAGCCTCAATACACTCTAAATCTTCCCCTCCACCAGAAAATAACTCTGTGTGATGCCCTTGAGGTGATAGATGATGTTGTTCCTCAAAAATATTGGTGATGGATTGATGTTTTTTCTTTCTCTCCTGCAGTCCGGCACACGAACGACAGCTCGAATCATTCCTGCCCATGAATCTTTTTGACACCGGTGCAGATCAAACTGCGGTCTGTGTCTCCTCCTGAAACCATTTCTGCTCCATCAGGATCCAGCTAGACTGCGTAATCCTTCATCAGAGAGACTAAACACTGCCAAGGCACCTCGGAGACATACATTATGTGTGACGGGGTAAAAGAACAGCGCTGTAAACATTGGTAAAAAATACAGACTGGGTTAAATCATGTTATTTATTGAATCATGCATCTGTTTTACATTACCCTTGTGCTGAAAACCTTTAAGATGAAAGAACATTTGTCATTTAAAAAAAAAAAAAATCGTCAAAATAGGTGTAGCTACCTGACAGCTGACAGGAAACACATCACAGAGGGTTATTGATCTGACAGCTGGGAAAAACAATGCTAAAGGCTCATTCACACCAAGGAAGATTACTATAATGATATCATGAAAACATTCTAAATATAAAAGAATAGCAGAGTCTACACCACAATTATAAAGATTATGGCACAGAGGACCTATTATTGTTGGATTTACTTTCAGAACGATTTTTTCCAACTGATGAAAGATAAAAACACTGACAGCCAATCAGAATCCATCCTGCTTTTAAGCGTGTGGCATTTAAATTCGGCATAATACAGAAGTTGTGATAGTCTTTTCTTCCTTATTGTGATGCACTGTATATCCGGGTGAAATGGCTTCTCAAATAAGAAAACAAAATATGTAGCGTAGGACTTGATTTTGTCTATCAGGAATTGATTGGATGGTTGTGTTTTGCTATTGGTCGATCTCATGTGAGTGACAGTGACAGGACAAAAAAAAATGATGCACTGATAAATCATTTACAGTATAATAAATACTGCAATATTCGTTAAAAAACAGGAATTGTCCATTTTGATTTCATGGTGCCTTTGAAATGGCAGACGACACTGCAACGTGTGCTTATAATAAACAGAAGATTATCATCCGCTGGTGTGGTGTAGTTGTCGTTATTGGTGTGAACGTGCCTTAAAGGGATACTTCATCCAAAAATGAAAATTCTGTCATTAATTACTCACCCTCAAGTCGTTCCAAACTCATAAGACTTTCGTTCGTCTTCGGAACACAAATGAAGATCTTTTTCATGAAATCTGAGAGCTTTCTGTCTCTCCATTGACAGCTACGCAACTACCACTTTGACGCTTCAAAAAGAGATTGTAAAACTAATCCATATGAATTGTGGTTAAGTCAAAATTTTCTGAAGAGACTCGATCACTTTATATGATGAACAGATTTAATTTAGGCTTTTATTCACATATAAACATTGATCAGTGAACAGAAGCTCAAAACTCATTGGTTCTTGCTGAAGCTCAAACGTGATGCGTAAAACAATAATGAACCTCATTGGTTCTTGCGGAAGCTCAAACGTGAACCTCATTGGTTCTCGCATGTCAAGCCTAAATTCAATCTGTTCATCATATAAAGTGATCGTACCTCTTCAGAAAATTTGGACTAAACCGCTCAATTCATATAGATTTCAAGCTTTCAATGGAGGCACAGAAAAATTTCATCAAAAAGATCTTCATTTGTGTTCCAAACATGAACAGAAGTCTTACGGGTTAGGAACGAAATAAAGGTGAGTAATTATGACAGAATTTTCATTTTTGGGTGAACTATCCCTTTAAATGGGAAGTAAAATCAGGGTCCTGAGAGATAAACCATAATCGTATCTGTTATTAGATCACCTTTCATTTAAAAAATATAATGAACATCTCTTCATCATCCGAGAGACAATCTAAAAAAAAAAAAAAAAAAAAAAAAAGCTTCTCGGTTCAGATCTGAGTCAAGGCTAGGGCTAATGTGAAAAGCAAAGGCCAGACTGAACAATTTACGAATTCTGAACAAGGACAGACAAAATCAATGCCGTGGCGGCTCTACACATCATCTGTGGCTCTGGGGGTCTGTTCGCATTTATCAAACTCCAGAGATCCACTTCCCTCGTTCACCTGTCTCACTCACTCGCCACCTCTCAGATCATCTGGCGCACTACTACGGTTTCATTTTCATATTGCCTAAATAATGGCCAAAAACTATTTAATAAGCGAGTACGATATTATCCTAACTTATCAAGAGCAATTATTACTATGACATAACATAACATGCTGCACACATGCAAAACTTTGAAAACAGTGGTTGTGGTCCGATGTTAAAATTATAGTTGGAGCAACAACGACCTCAAGTGGGGAAGAGTATAAAAAACAAGCCAGATAAACGATGCTGCCAGTTTTGCATGCAATTAGTTGCTTGTTGGATGAATTATTTTGATTTGCAAATAATTTGAAAGGCAAAAAAAAAAAAAGAACGTTATTAAAACCACACTGGTCTCAAATGGACGAAACACTTACCATGGTAAACAGAGTTTCCGCCAAAATCACAACATTCTGTGGTGGAAATAACACTGATAGGCCTATCTATGGTAAATAACATTTTAAGCATTTTGGGGGAAAACGGCAGATTCATGTGTCTGTCTATGGCTAATTTCATAGCTAAGCATTTTATTTATCCCAAACAAACACAGCTCAGTAATATTTTCACACTTTTTGTGTAGCTTGACAAAATTACATCGTAACTGCAAAATAAAATATTATATACAAAGGTGACATTTAAAGCCTACCTTAATCAGCCCTCACTTGTTTCACATTTCATTTTGGGATCTTCAAAAAAGCGCTACTGTGGCAAAATTGTTGGTCACTCGAGCAACGACGTCACATAGCATATATATATATATATATATATATATATATATATATATATATATATATATATATATATATATATATATATATATATATATACAACCACCAGAAGGGGGCGCTAACAGATGAAAAATCCATGAACTGTCAACAACACTACTCTGGGACTCAACAACCTAGGCATATTTACCACAAACACCAGACCTTGTTCACACTTAAGCAGGAAACTGTCTTTTAGCCTCAGCTGTTTTTGTCTGTAGCCAATCAAGTTCTCATGTGTCCAGAAGTTACATTCATATTGTACATACTTCAAGTACCAGTTCAAAACTGCATGTCCAAGAAACAATTCCAGTTCAAAATAGTCTTTAGCCACTCACTTTCTCCATTTCATTCTGACCAGAATTTCTGTGACCGACTAACCTTGAAACTTTTCCAGGATGAGCATAAGAAAAGCACTTTAAGTCCATGGTCAAAAATAGAGCTGCTGGTCATTGGTCTAATCCTGACCAACTAATGTCTTGCAATTAAAACCACAAGAGTCGGAGGCAGTCGAGTACCACGGTATTACCACAATGTTATGGACATGTTATAGTACCAGTACAATTCCATTTTTTGGGTAGCCTACTTTTAAGTTGTTTTGAATATAAAAATAAAAACCATGATACTTCAGTAAAATAATTAAGCACCATGCATGTCAAAATACCATGGTTTTACCAGTAGGGCCTACTTTTTTGTAGGCCAAATTCACTTTCAAACTTTGTTCTCAATTGTCATCACTTAATTGATACTAAAAACAAAACTGAAATCATGTCATGTGTCCTCCTGTCCCCTGCTGATGGCACGTGGACAGCACATTTGTTTTTGTGAAGGAAGGTGGTGGGTATTTGCAGCTCATTAACAGGCAGGGACGGGGCACAGTGACGGCCACTGCCACTATTGGATTATGGGAGGGATTTTCAACTTGCAATAATCTGTCAGGCCACAGACAGCCCAACAGCCACTCAATCCCAGCGCTCTTTGCGTGCGGGATGTCACACACTCACACACATATGCCCCTCTTCGATAAAAGTGTGTGAAACTGCAAGGACGCAGACGAAAACTTGGACAATGAACCTCTTCTGCTTCACTCTGGTAAGAGAACGCTTCCTTGTTTGCTCATTTATACTGACAGCAGGACTCAGTTTTTTTTTTATCAGGAGTGATTCATCAGATATTCTAGAAGATTAAAAGAAATGAGAGGTTGACATCTCATGATCTGAATTGATTCACACTGACACTATGCCATATCAGGTTGAACTGATTATCTTCGTATCTGCCGGTAAAAGAACAAGATTAGACAATAATTGATTCCATTGCTGTTGGTTTAACATGAGCTGTAACGGTACTTGTACGTTTATATAACAGCAATGGTTTAGTATATTCAAGTGTTGATTTTCCAACATACTTTTATACTACAAACCAATATTTCCCAGATAAAGTTGCTAAAATGCTCGTTTTAGATGTAGATTATCATGATATGGCTAGAGAAAGTGGGATAGATTTGGCTGGGATTGGGCATGAGCGGAGGTGAGGATTACCGTGAGACAGAGAGCTTCTTACAGCAGATCACGGATCAGCAGAGAGGAAAATGTCCTATTCATGGATCAGGAATACTACAGGTCTGAAGGTCCTGAGCTGACACTGCATCCCCTGAATCTAGATACATCCATCCAACAACAGCCTGCAGCTCCTGAACATGTGTGAGAGAAGTCTCTGGACAATCCTAGTTTTTACAGAGTGCAGATCTAAAAATCATGGAGCAAGACTTTTAGCCACACATCCTCATCTTGAAAATTGTTTAAAGGCAGCCATATTGTAAAAATAACTATAGAAATTATAAAGCATGTATATGTATGTAATATATTATTACATATAATAAAAATAATAATTACATACATATAGGCTGCATACATTCATAAATTAAAATAGATGCTTAAATATGCAGGGATATCAACTCTCGTGCATTCAGACTCTGCTGATGAAACTGTTCTCAGGCCACACATTCATTTTCTCACTCAGTAAAAGGTTAATCGAGGACATCATCAACGCCCCGACAGACAAGACAGAGTAGGTTTCTTTTTATATCTAACAAAGTCTAAGCTTTTAAATTCTGTCAATTTTACAATGAAACAATAATTCAAACAATAATTAACTGTGGTTTTGGCGCTAATGTGGCGTGAGTGACAGATTCCTGTAGCGCCTCAGTTCACGCGGTATGTGATGTGAACGATCTTACTCTTCTTTACTAGTTACAGCACGAAGTAAACATGAAAAACATCAGAAGGAATGATGAAAGAAACAGTACAACTTACTGAAATGTATCACGTCTCATGTAATCGTTCAATCAGTGTTTCAACCGAGGAAAGACGTCGATAAAACAGCTGAAACAATGTTACCTCAGGAAAGCCATGTAACCCTACTACATTATGAGGACAAAATGTCCCCACAAAGATGGTAATATCCGAAATCCTTCTCCGTGTGCGAAAATGTTTTGGTCCCCATGAGGAAAACAGCTTATAAATCACAAAATGATGAAGTGCAGAAAGTTTTCTCTGATGGGTAGGTTATAGGGTTAGGCTGTGTGTGTGGTGTGTGTGTGTGTGTGTTTGTACAAATTATGTGTCTAGGCATATAGCCTATATGATTTAGTATATGATTTAATACAATACATTTTTCAATCAATCAATACAAAAATACAATCAACCAGTAAAAACACGTGAATACAAATTTAAATTATAATCAATTAAGGAATAGGCCCTAATATAAAAATAGAGAAAAGCATAACAAACTACAAGAATAGATTTTTGCTCAGATAGATAACAATGTCTCTTCTTTCAATAAGAATAATGATTCATCACATTTTACCTGTCATATATTACCTCCTTAACCTTAGTGACTGTTTTATAGGTAAACTATTTGACATTTTGGAGGTATTTCCACTCAGGTTACTTCTGTGATTCATGCTAGTAGCTAGCAAGGGTCTTATTTCTTATATTAAATGTCTTTCTTACTATTCTTAATCTGTGTTTGGTCCAGGATGGCTCTACTGACAGCCTGTACGAACCAGCCCAGATTGGCCTGAACAGTCAGGACTCAATACCCAGAAGGCCACCCAGCCCAAGCTCTGCGAAGAACATGGGTGTGTGGAGTGGATCCGAGCCCTGCATCGCCATGGTGGGTTCATCCGCACGTGCCTAAAATCGCAAGGGAATTCACATGCTATTTCATGAGACTCTGAACTACAGTTATGTTGAATGTGACATTGAGGACAATATTAATAAGCAGAAGTGCTGCCACCTGTATAACCGCTGATTAATCTGTGAGTGACGTGTGTGGGGTACAGCAGGTCACACTCATTAGGAAATTACCAAAATCCCGGCTTTTTTCCCCCCATACTTTTTATCCAGACGAGGTGCCGCACATGAGCTGATGCACATTTGATGTATCATATATGACCATGTCATATATGAAGACTAAATATGTTCTTGTCTCTCATTCCAGAAGCTTCCAGAGACTCACACAAGGAAGACTCAGGAAAATAAGACTTTGGAAAAGGCAAAGAGAAAGTAAGTACTGGATCTTTTGGTCTGTTAATGATACTTCAAGACCGGTACAATTTTTCCTTTTTGATTTATTGAAAAAATAGAATATATTGTTTATAGAAAATGGAAATAATTTTTACAATTGTGGGAAATTTAATTACACGAAGTAATACAATTGATTTTAATGCATTTCTCAAAACAATACATCTGTTATGGGAATGATAACATTAACATATCTTCTCTGAAATAGTTACAGTCAGTGTGGCCAGGGCCACCAATTAGATCATGACGCGCTGTATGCTGTGTTTCATGAGAAATGAGAGAGCTGGATTAGGATTATATTAATTGAGACAAGTGTGAGGGATTTAGTTACTGTTCTAACCCACCTGTTTAAACCAATCAGATTTGTTCCTGTTACGGCATCACATATTGGTCATGATCTGCCTTTAATGTAGTTTTGATGAGAATAAGAAAGTAATGTAATACAGAATAAAACTTAAAACCGAATACTGAATATCAGTGAATAAAAACTGAGAGAATTAATTAAGTGATTCAGACTGGATCATGAACTGATTTAGACAATTTTGCTCAACCTGTTTCATCTCAAAGATCCGAGAGTCATTGACGAAATAGACATTGATTTGCTAATTCTGATTCTATTTCAAGTAAAAAAATAAAAAAAAAATAGCTCCAAATGATTCAAATTGAACTGGAACTTATTTAGGCCGTTTGTGTCACTGTCTTCTTGAGCTCTGAGAAAAGCACCAGCTGATTCTATGATTTATTAACTCGAACTAGCGAGTAACAATTGTATAGCCTGTTTTTATTTCTGTATCTGCTGAATGAGTTGTGATTATGTTCGTTGACCACGAAAACAATAAGTTCGGGATTTGAACTCAGTCCTCTCACGAGCACTCTAAATGAAACTACGGTCTAGGCTACTACAACAAAGTTTTCTAAAATGTATAACATTATATAATATATTATTTTGAATAATTATTATTGCTTAGTTTTTTTTTTAATGCTTCAAACAACATTACAACAATGCAGCCAGGGAATTAAAAGAAAGGTGTATAATATACATCTTGCTTTATTGTTGTTATGTTATTATATATATACTGTATATATATATATATATATATATATATACACACTGAATATATATAATATTTATTTATTTATTTATTAATCATATGCATTTTCTTATTCACATAACAGGTCCCAAATACTATCGACATCTGAAGATGAGACTACAGGTTTGTCTACTTGTTTTAAAATTGAATGTATACCCAGAATTCCTTGCTGATTTCACTCACAGTTCATTAAGAACTTCAGTATAATCTAACGTAAACCACATGACTAATACTACAGTACTAATAATACTGCTGCTGGTCATAGAACAAAGTGTAATAGAGTTTAAAGGTCTGTCAAATTCATAATTCGAGGGTCAGTTATTTCATCCAGAACTTCATCTGTCTGGATCCCGTTGTATTAAGCTGTATCTTTGTCTGAATGTTTGCTTTGTTTCAGGATTAAGGATTGAATAAAAAAAAAAAAAATGAACTGATTTTTGCGTTTGACCCACTGAATTCCAGAAAAGCTTTTCTGCCGTATATTTTTGAGCACTGTTAACCAAACGCCGGTCCTGCTGACCTACTTGGCCGCAGCGTCTCTCAATAACACTATTTCATTTGCCTTCCACGTTTTGCTCTTAAAATAACCCGTTATTATTTCTGACAGATCACACAGAGTCTGATGCGCACTGGCCGTCCACCAGGAAAAAAGATGGCTTTGTACACAACAAGAGCCATTTGAACACAGGTAAGAGGTCTAAAGATGCTGCAGCGTGTGTTTGTGTGTGTGTTAGCCGAGGAAGTAGGGTGGGCTAGGGGTCAGAGAAAGTTGCGTGTGTCAAACAGTCTTAGTGGATTAGATCAGTGACGACACAAAGCAATTCCAAAAGCCCATGTGAAACAGAGGATTTGATTTGGGCTCAGACTGATTCACTGACAGTCAGATAAAATGTGATCAGGGTCACACTCTTTTTCCCAGACTTCACAAGTTTCCATCTAAATCTAAAGTCTGAATTGTCATAAATCCAGGGCTTGAGCTAAATTATGTTGTATTTTAATCTAGAGACGGTCAAAGATCACCAGCGGTCAAAACTCACTATAGAAGGGAAAGAGGAGCAGGGGAAAGAGGAGAAAACTGTTAGAAATCCTTCGGTCCAGGTAAATCACAGCAGCAACACATAAAAAAATATCCCACAATTTCACTTTCATGTGAAAAAAACATCAAATATTATTAATTTAAGAGTGGCATCTAGAAAATGTGTCTCTCGATAATACAGGATAAATTCCTCTGTGATTAAATTCTCCAATAAACTAATGCGAGTCATTCATCTGTGTAATATTGCACTTTTATCATTCTTTCAATGTCAGACCTGAGATTTTTACATTAAGACAATATCACTCTCAAATTAATTCAGCATTGGTGTTTTTATTTATAGGGTGTGAATTTTGAAGCCTGGAATCCCAATAGAGAAAACTTTGAAGGCAGACAGCAAGGCATGGTGAGTTTCTTCTCTTGACAACTGCTTCGAACCTTGAACTTTTTAACAGTCATTGCACTTTGTTGTGAACAAAATGTCTTTTATGATTTTTTTTTTTTTGTACTGTCACTGCCTTCACTTATGGTTCGGCCCAGACTTTGTATATTTTACATTCTAATTTTGAGGAAAAATACACAAAATAATGCATAATGATTTAAACATGGTAAAATAAAGTTCAGAAAACATTCTTAGAATATATTTTGGTAACACTTTATTTTAAGGTGATATAGTTACATGTTACTACATGTACTTACTATGGTAATAACAGTAGATTATGCATAATTACAAGTAACACACCCTAACCGTAACTCTATAGCAAGTACAATATTACTCAGTGCTTATTTGTAAAATGAAGTGTAACCTATAAATTTGTTACCTTGGAAGGAAGAAAAATGTTTTTCATATAAATAGAGGTCAGACTATGAGGAACTCAAATGACATGTCAGTAAACGCACATCTGTGAAAGGCTTCTAATAAGGTCAGAGTCTGAGGGCAGAGCGTTAGTATTACCCAGAAGCCCCAGCAGTTTATGGAATTTCATGTGTGTTGATTTTGAGGCAGATTGAGGGAGGTCAACTGGAAGGAGCATCTCTGATCTCCCTCACGTGCTGTAATCACCCAATGTCACTTTATTTCAGACCAGGAGGTCAGAGGGCGAGGACGAGACGCAAGGAAAGCTGAAGAAAATCCAGAAACTGGTTGGAGTGAAAAAGGGGGGTCAAAGTGTCACGGAGGAGTCAAGGAACAACACAGAGCCTGGTGGTGAGAAACCTAAAAACATTTTATTTTTAATGTGAACTAAATAATAATACAAAAGCTGCATAATCTATGTTACTTCCTTCAGGTCATTTGACAGAATCCAATGGCAAAGACCACAGTCCTGTCATAACCTGCATCAGTCTGACCAAAAAAGCTGAGAAGAAGCCCACAAGACAACCACCTCCATCCCAGCAGCCTCTGCAGAAGAAGAATGTGGATACAATGGAAACAGAGGGTTCCTGTTCCTTTCAGGAGTACTGGAGTCCCGTGGCGTATTCTCCAGCGTGGGACACGTCCACACACACCTGCCACAGGTCAACGGCTGAACAGGTCATGTATAACTTCAACTTCACCCTCCCCAGAGACACAGACTGGGATAAATACGAGGAGCTCTTTCACCGATTGGACCCCTACAAAAGAGACCAGCAAGCCAGATGGATCACCCACTCCGTCATGGACCTGGACATGCCGGACCCCCTGGTGAGAAACTGATCAGAACTGCACTTCCTGTTGAAAAGACACAAAAGAACAGAATAGAATGCTGGAGACCAGCATTCAGAACACAAAATGCTGGTGTTTCAGATGTGTTTCAGGCGGGTGGTGCAAAACTAACTGCGTGTTTAACTAACTGTGTTAATCAATCAATCTATCAATCAATCAATCAAAACACTGAGTGTACCAAAGTGCTGTACAATTTCAAAGGGATGAGATAAAATACAATAAAATACAAATAAAGGAAGGGATAAAGAAATAAAAGAGAGAGAAAAAAAGAAAAGGAGAAAATATATATAAATGCATCTAATCCAAATGAAGTCCTAATGCCCGCTGAAGATGTGACAGCGAGGACTGACTTACACCCGGGTTACGGTACAAAGCATTGCAGTAATCAAGACGTGAAGAAATAAAAGCATGGATTACTTTCTCCAGATCACTGAAAGATAAGACAGATGTAAGTTTAGCAATATTTCGCTGTTGAAAGAAACTATTCTTCACAACTGAATTGATTTGTCTGTTAAACTTTAACTCTGTGTCAAAAATAAATCCCAGATTCTTGACAAATGCAGATTGGATGGCAAACAGTCTTTTTCTCATTTAACTGGAGAAAGTTATTATTCATCCAGCATTTTACGTTTTTTGTATTCAAAAAGTAATTTAATGGATTTATCATCTCCAGACTTTATAGGCAAATACTGGGTGTCATCAGCATAAAAATAATACGAAATACTGTATTTCTTAAAAATAGAGCCAAGAGGGAAGCATATATCTCTGGTATATAAATATAAGAAAATAACACTGGTCCCAAAATGGAACCTTGAGGGACCCCAAAGGTAATAGAAGCTATAGATGACAAGAAATTTCCAATTTTAACAGAAAAGGAGGATAAGAGGCAAACCAACTTAGGGTAGTTCTTGGATGCCCACATGCTGCCTTAGATGTTCAATCAATATATAAATAAATCAATCGTGTCAAATGCTGTGCTAAGTTCCAGCGAAACTAAGGTAACACTGCTACCAGAGTCAGTTTTCAATGCCATTAGCTACTCTGAGAAGAGCTGATTCTGTGCTATGACCTGATCTAAAACCAGATTAACTAAAGTATACCAGTTTAATTTGGCATTAAGGTTTTTTTTTATTAATATTTAATATCTTCTTTGATCCACAATGTAAAAAAAGACAAAACCTTTTTTTTTGTGATGGATATTTTTTGGATTTTTTAAATAATAACTGCCAAAGTAAAATAATATAAAGGTAAAAATATAAATAAAATTGCTTTTATAAAATTGATATATATACTGTATTAAAAATTCTGTTAGAGTATGTACACTGAAAAATTCACAAGTACATTTTTTTGTAAAGCGTTCTCCAATAAGCTTTTTTTTTTTAATCTACAACTTCAAAAAAACTATTTTTAAACAATGTAAAATGATAATTGTCACCAGCAGTTGCAAGGAACACATGATGAAGATCAGGTATAATGCTTTAATAATCCACTCAGAAGGTAATACAAAACAAGATAAACAAACAAAACCAACCATTATGCATAAACATGACCGGACAAATGAACACTGAAAAGACTGTAACTTAAATACAAAGCAAATGAGGGAAATAATGACAAACACCTGTGATGATTAGTGAATCTCCACAGTAACTAATAAGTGGCAGGAAACTAAACAAAGGAGAACATGTGACTGAGAAAAACTAAAACTAAAAGCCCATGAAAATGAAATTAATATAAAAAAAACTGATATTTAATATTACATATTTTATGGATAAAATTATGTATATTCTTAATGTAATATGCACTACTGTTCAAAAGTTTGGGGTAATTTTTGTTTTTAGAAATTATTAATAATTACAGTAAATTTATCAAGTAAATTGGCCTATTCATCAAAAGAAATCTTGAAGAAATGTATTATGGTTTCCACAAAAATATGAAGCAGCACAACTGTTTTCAACATTGATTGAAATGTTTCTTGAGTATTAAATCATCATATTAGAATGATTTCTGACGGATCATGTGACACTGGAGTAAGACTGGAGTAATGATGCTGAAAATTCAGCTTTGCCAAAACAGGAATAAAACACATTTTAAAATGTATTCAAATAAAAACAGTTATTTTAAATTGTAATACTATTTCACAATATTACTGTTTTTACTGTATTTTGATCAAATAAATGCAACTGGAGCATAAGGGACTTCTTTCAAAAACTTTTTAAAAAATCTCACTGACCCCCTTTTGAATGGTAGCGTACATATTAATTAATTTCATATTAATTAAACTCTAAGTTACAATAATTTATTATTTATACGATCACATACACATTACATCTTTAATTCCGTGTTGTTGTTAATGACCCCACATTATTTTCTCTTGAAGAGATGCTTTAAAGTCACTGATTAGAGATGTCAGAGTAGACACTCACATCCTGTGTGCGGTTGAGGAAGTGTGTTTAGACTCGACTGCGTGTGTGAGCTGCTTCAGGCCAGCGCTGGTGTCTTCAATAAGAGTTGAGTTGCTTTCTGTCAGGGAAACTTCAGAAAAAAAACATTTGACACAATTGACAGAATGCTTCAAAGGAAACCATCCAATGTCTCTGACAAATCAAGGACCAAACCCAAGGTAAAAACGTTTTTTTTCCAGAAACAAACCGTTTGTCCATCTATATGGTGAAAGGAGACATTACGCAAGTACTACCAGTTCGCTCGCTTAACAGTTTGTTATTCTGTTTTGACCTTTTCTGTTTGCAAACCATTGAGTTCCATGAGAAACTGTCACTTTGTTGGCTATCTCTTCTGTGACCATAAGACTGTGATGTGATAATCAAAGACACAATCAAGACTGTTAACAGCCACAGACCACCATTATTTAATTCATTGTGTTTCAGCGATCCACCAGTTTTGGGATGTTTGACAGACAGCAGGCCACCCAGGTCAAGACAGAAGATAAGGGAGAAAGTTTGGTGAGTGTTTCTCTTTTTAATAATGCACATATAAAAAACTGTAAAAAAAAAAAGGTCTTGTATTGAACTCTATGCATGTCTGTGTAGCCTGTGGAAGCAGCTGAGGTGGATCCCAGTAAATCAGGAGGTCTCGGGAAGAAGATGAAGAACATCTCGCTGACCATGCGTAAAAAAATGGGCCGGAAATACACTAAAGCCCTGTCAGAGGAAACGGTGAGCGCTTGCTTGACAGTTCAGCACCTTTAACCTTTAAAACAACATCAAAACTTACCAGCCGTGTTGTTACACTCTTAAGAATAAAGGTTCTTTAGGTTCAGCAAAGAACGCTCTTCTTATCGACACCTTTTTTCTATAGCATTTGGTTCTTGAGTTCTTTTAGAGATGTTTTATCATAGGTTGTTCAGTGAATTGATTTCTAGGTAGTTCAACAAACATTTCAGCACAAATAATTTGTAAAATGTCCAAAGTGCTCTTTTATATAATAGAGTCTGGGGCTGTTGAGATCCATGAAAAAGTACCATAAAAGTATAGTGTATGACCTGCATGTTATATTACGAGTGTTCAGAGTCATACAGTAGATTTCATGTGAGGAAAAGACTAACTTTTAAGATGTTTATCTCTGAAAATCTTCCTTAGATCCTCTAAAAATTATAGTGTAGGTGCAAATTAGCTTTTTTTTTGTCAGTTTGGGTTTCATTTTTTTTTTATAACATCAAAAAATGACAGAGTGAAGAGTAAAAGTTCTTTGCAGAACTTGAAAGTTTGTCCTACTACATTTATCTTGAGTAAACAGTGTGAGTCTGAGGTATTAAAGCAGTAAAAACAAGAACGCACAACGTCTCTGTAGTTTTCTCATTTATTTAAACCTTGTTCATGAATCAGTCTTTATTTGCCGCTGTACTAGAGCTTCTGAGGAGATTGTGTGGGTGGATTACATGCAGCTTCCATGTCTGGGGTAAAAATGGCATTGCAGCTCTCGCGGATTAAAGACTTTGCTCCTTTGAGCGGCCCGCGGCCTTGCACGACCTGACTTTGTACCTGAAGACCTGTCACCTATCAGCTTTTGGTTGGGACTCTTACCTGAGACTTTCTCTCACGAACGCAGTTGATGTTTTTCACAGGGCGAGGAGAATGAAGCTGTTGTGGACGGTACGATGGCCAAAGGCTGCAACCACTCCAGTAACTCGGTGGAGAGTTTGTTCAGTTTGCACAGCGGCCAGAGCTCATCTAGTAAGCTGATCTTCCACAACTAGTAAATCACTTATTATTGGACCATTTGCATTTTAAAAAGTAAAACAGAGCTGCCACCGGATCAGAAACATACAGTTTGCTGATTTGACATTTTGGCGCAGATGTGCTCTTGACATTTCAGCCATGTGGTTTGTGTTTCACTGGTTGTTTTTGCATTTCCTGATGTTTTAGGTGGTGTGACCAGCAGCTCTGAGGGTTATAGTAACAGGGACAGCCTGCGTTTAGAAGAAGACGTGCCCTATACAGGACAGTTTTGCGGGAGAGCCAAGGTCCACACCGACTTTGTTCCCAGTCCGTATGACACAGAGTCTCTCAAACTCAAGGTAAAAACCAACCTGAGATCTTAAGCGACAAGAAACAAACTCAACTCAGCAGTGCTAACTCAATACAAACGATTTTTGTTTCAAATAAATGGTTCTTTTGAACGTTCTGTTCATCAATGAATCCTCAAAAACATGTATTACAGTTTCCACAAAAGTATTAAGCAACACAACTGTTTTCCACATTGATATTAATGTTTCTTGAGCACCAAATCAGCATATTAGAATTATGTCTGACTTTGTTCCCAGTCTGTATGACACAGACTCTCTAAAACTCAAGGTAAAAACACCCTGAGATGACAAGAAACAAACTCAGCAGATTGATAGTTTGGATTTTGTTTTTCCATTAACATGTTTTCTTTTTCGTTTGTAAGGTGGGAGATGTAATTGAGATCATCAGTAAACCTGCAATGGGAATCTGGACTGGGATGCTGAACGGTAAAGTGGGAAACTTTAAGTTCATCTACGTTGACGCGTTGGTGGAGGAAAGCGTGCCGGAACCGAGGATTCGCTCTCACCGGAGGAGCAGAAGACCTCGACCCAAAACCCTTCAGGAATTTCTGGAAAGACTCAATCTGGAGGTGCTTAAACTGTACAACTACATACTGTATCTGAAGATCAACCTGCACCATTCAGATCCAAAAACAGCCATCAGCTTGTTAGATTCTCTTTCAAAGATCTCATAAACAGGATGTTATGTATTATCTGTGAAGTTTATGAAAGTTGGTGGTACTTTAACAGATAAAATTGTTACTGCAGGAGCATATTTCATCTCTGCTGTTGAACGGGTATCAGACGGTGGACGATCTTCGGGATTTGAAGGAGCAGCATCTCTTAGAGCTGAATGTGACTGACCCTGAACACAGACACCTGCTGCTAGCAGCGGCAGATAGCCTGCAGGACCCTGAATGTAAGTGGTTGAACATCAAAAGTCATAAAAATGTTTCATAAAATGTCAGGAAAATGCACATAAATTATACTATCTTTGTTGTTGAATTTTCACTTTTATATAAAAGCTCTCACAGTTAAAGTGCTGACGTAGGATGAGCTCCTCAGCGCTCTGATCGTTTCAGAAGCTCAAAAACAAACCTCATCAAAGCCACAATGGTAAAGCGACAGGCTGAAAGCTCAAGTTTTCACACTTTTTCCCCCAGATAAAAATCTAGTTTCTTCCACTCGGTGTATGATAGCTGTGGTGCCATAAAAATTGAACGCAAAACAAAGATGAGATCAAATACATTTAAAAAAAATTTAAATATATATTTTAAATTATTAACTATATATTTAAATAAGATATTAAATGTGTATTTGAATATATTTAAATGAATAATATAAAATATTGAATACATATTTTAACTAAATTACTAAATATTTTATTAAAATTGTTTTGTTTTTTTATGTCATGACACGATAAATTAACCACAGAAAAAGTACATTTTGAGAAAATAGTTTTTAAACAATGTCAAAAATACATTTTAAAATATTTAAAAAACTTTTTTTAATAATATATTTACACATTAAAATAAAACAATTTTATTTAAATAATTTCAATGAATAATAGTAAATATTGGAAAATTGTTAAATAAAAAAAATGAATAAAATTAATTTGTAAATAAGACATATATATATATATATATATATATATTTAGAGAGAGAGAGAGGATATGGAATATATTTAAATGGATAATAAACTATTTACAAAATACTTTTAATAAAAAATTGAATAAATTGATTTGTAAATTGAAAAACAAAATCAATGACTAGAATAGGGGTCTCAGATTTTTTTTTTTATTACCGTAAAAAAAATAATAATGATGCTAGTGGAAAAAAGTGAATGTCATTGAGGCCAGTTGCCTGCATGTGATGAAAGACCTGACAGGAAGTGTGTTGAGCAGTGAGTTTGTGTGGGTATGCGTCTTATACAGCCACACCTCACAAACTGCATCAAACGTTGCAATACACAGTAAAACATTGCGTGTGTTGTGTGTTATATAACAACATACTTCCAAGTAATGCATGAATGTTTATGCACAATCATCTGATCACATTATCATTACGTCTGTGTGTCTACAAGAGCTTGTTGTAAAAGCCTTGTTTTTTTCTGATGCAGATAATAATCAGAGCTTGGGAGAGACAAATGAGGAGCCCAAATCTCCCTCTGAAGAAGTCAAAGTCGAACTGAATGACTGTCCCAGAGACTCAGGCTGTTACATCGGATCGGACTGTTCAGACAACAGTAAAGAGGACACAGAGACCCAATTGGCCCCTCTCAGCCCACCTGCAACAGAAGCATAAACCACAGCCGTGTATAATGCTTTTTTTTTGGTTGGTGCAAAAACTGTTACCCGTTGACCACAACTTATTTTGGCTGGAGGTTTTGACTGTGTAAAGAAGCCTTTGTGTTTCAGATCTGTTGCATTAAGGAGTTTTGGTCCAGGGTTTGCCTGTGATGACACTGGACTCTCATATCATGGACAATGTGAGAGGAAGATATTACAGATATTAAAGATGAAACATGTAAATATGCTGTAAATATGGTAAGAGAGGTAAAGCTTTGCTCTTGTAAACCATTTAAACTTTGCCTTGCACATGCCAGACAAAACAAACTACTGAGATTACAAATGCATTATTTTATGCAATAAAAGAGTTCTTTATATCGTACTAATTTCATCTGTTACATATCCAGTCATATGAATATACTGAAACTGGTACAGATGCAGTTAATGTAGGTGGGTTCCTGAAACTAAAAGTGTCACTGAAATGCTAAAAAGAGAGAGATCAGAAATACTCTGAAACACTGGGTCATTCACACTAGTCACCCTTGATTGGTTGCTGCCATCTAGTGTGAGAGCTTACTTACTACATCCATAAAAAAATAGGCAAACTATCAGTGCACAAGTAACTCAAAAGTGTTGAAAAAACAGTTTGGCAAAAAAAAATTCTCACAGTTCTTACTAAAGTCTATCTCAAAGCATTATCATTGGTAACTCTTTATAATAACTCCCATTATTGACATTAACAAATATGCAATATAATGGTTTATTAATCATTAGTTAATGCACATTCAAATAGTTAAACTTGGATTCATTTTTGAATATGCATAAACTATAGACTTGTTAATGATTATATAGCGTTCAATGGTTTGACATTAAAAATGGTTAACATTAAAATTCTCTGCATATCTGAATTTATTTCATTAAAAATACATTACAAAACATGCATTTTTGTTTTAATACATGCTTATTCATAACATGTTTTAATACATGTTATTCTTTTACGCGTGGCGTTTTTCGTGTCGGTGTGCACACTCACATTGGCGCCCTTTGTTTAATCACGAGGCGTTAAACGTCGCCTGATAGCACACGTACATCACACAGACCTCTATTTGATGTGTGTGTTTACATCTGGAAGACGTAATTTTTAGAGTCTTTGCTCATCTGCAATACGATAGGACCTTTCCTGTCAGATGTCAAATAGACGTTTAGAAGATGTCTTTAAGATGTAATGATTTAGAATGTATGTTAAACTGACATCTTAAAGATGTCTATCAGATGTTAGTAAACAGCAGATGCTTTCCAGATGAAGTGATCTTTAACAGACATCTTGCAGACGTATGTGTGCTATCTGAATATCGCGCGCTTAATTCGTCCCGATGTGAACAGGCCTTAAGGTGTTTCGTCGCCATCTAATGGCCTGGCAGCAGAATAAAGGGTTTTTAGTCGTTTTTCGCGGATCCGTGTGAATGGGAATCGTTTTGACAATGGTGTCCCCTGTACGCGGAAAACTCAAAGGAATACTTCCCCGTTTTAAGCATATCGTTGTCGTGTAAACCTACCCTCAATGATCCCGTTTTCAAAAGTTTGCGTTTTCAGACATCCAAGAAGACGCTGGTCGATCGTGTAAATGAACGGCCAAAAACAAAAAGAATTCCGTTTTTTAGTTTAAATTAGTGTTGTGTAAACAGCCCAAATAAAAAAGTAGACATTGTAAAGCTAAAGTATCATTCTATCGTTTACACGACACGGTTTTCAACTAAGGCTATATTTACACGGAAACGATCTGAAGAGAAAATTCAAAAGTGGCGTGGCGTTGCATTATCTTGCGTTTAGACAAGCGTTATGGGTGGGAAATTTGCATGCATATGGTGACGCAAAAGTGTGTGAAATTCGATGTAGTATGCACTCCAGGCGGCTATGGCAATGTGAAGCAGATCTGTGCCTTCACTGTTTAGCAGACAGCGTTTTTACCCTTTAGACGGGAACGCGACGGTGGAGCGTTTTTAAGATTTCCACTCTGGAGGGTGGTTTCACTTTTTTGCGTTTTTAAGCCCCAAAAAAGCGTTCTCGTGTAAACAGGGCCTAAAACGTAAAACTTTTTATGTGTTTTGGTCGTTCATTTACACAACAATTACATTTTGGGTGCCTGAAAACGCAAACTTTTGAAAACGGGTTTCAAAGTGGACGTTTTTGAAAACGTTCTCCGTGTAAACAACAAAAACGTCTCGGGTTACGTATGTAACCCTTGTTCCCTGAGAAGGGAACGAGACACTGCGTCGGTGACGACACTAGGGGAACGCCCTTCAGCGTAGCGCGTCTGAATTTATGAATGAAACCGAATCCAATCCTATTGGCGTTGCGTGATGACATAGCGTGTGACGGCATACACGGATGTGTACAAAGGCACGCCGGCACAAGCAAAGTCAGCTCTTTGCTATGAAGCAAGTGCTCCAAGCAGGGTGAGGTGTGGCGAACCGACGCAGTGTCTCGTTCCCTTCTCAGGGACTTTCGAGGGACTCGAACTGCGTCGGTGACGACACTAGGGGAACGAGATACCCACTATACCACAACGAACCCTGCTCATCCTAGTGTGAAACTGACTTCAGGCACAACCTAGGACGAAAGCACTCGTGCACCGGGTGTAGAGGGAAGGTCCAGACTGTAAAACCTCATGAATGTGTGCGGAGTGGCCCAGCCAGCCGCCTCACAAATATCATGTATGGAAACCCCTGAAAGGAGGGCTCTAGAGGACGCCATGCCTCTGGTGGAGTGAGCCCTCACGGCCATAGGTGAAGGCAAATTGCGCACCTGATAGGCCAGGGAAATAGTCTGAACGATCCAGTTGCTGATGGTCTGCTTAGAGGCGGGAAGCCCCTTCTTGGGAGACCCAAAACACACCAGCAACTGGTCCGACTTCCGCCATGAGGAGGACTTCTGGATGTAATACTGAAGTGCTCTGACAGGGCAGAGCAGATGAAGTCTCTCCTCCTCCGCCGTCACATGAGGCGGAGGATGAAATGCCTGCAGAACCAAAGGCCGTGCCACATTAGATGGCACCTTGGGCAAATAGCCAGGCCTGGGGTGAAGGATGGCCTTAATGTTGCCGGGAGCAAACTCCAAGCACTCATTGGAAATAGAGAGCGCCTGGAGATCTCCTACCCTCCTCAGAGAAGTAATAGCCAACAAGAAGACCACCTTAAATGAAAGGTTCTTGGCCTCAGCCGACTCCAATTCTTCGAAGGGGGCCTCGGCCAGCCCTTCGAGAACCACTGCCAGGTCCCAAGAGGGAACCCTGGTGCGAGTCGCAGGTCTCATCCTCCAGGTTCCACGGAGGAAGCGTACGACCAGGTGATGCCTCCCCAGAGGACCATCACCCAGAGGAGCGTGGAAAGCCGCAATGGCAGCCACATAAACCTTGAGTGTGGACGGGGTAAGCCCGGCAGAAAAGCGGTCTTGGAGAAACTCCAGTACTGAAGCCACTGGGCAGTTAACTGGGTCCAAATCATGCTCTCTGCACCAAATGGAAAATACATTCCACTTAAGGCCGTATAACTTCCTCGTAGAGGGAGCTCTGGAAGTTAGTATAGTCTCAACTACTTCTGCTGACAGGCCGGCTTCTAGGTACTGTGCCCCCTCAGGGGCCAGACCCACAGTTTCCACAGCTCGGGCCGAGGGTGGAGAACTGAGCCCCCCGCCTGAGACAACAGGTCCCTCCTCAGAGGGATCTGCCATGGCGGCCCTGCCAGAAGCAGGATGATGTCCGAGAACCATACTCGGGCCGGCCAAAACGGGGCTACTAATAGTAGGCTGACTCCGTCCTGACGGACCCTCTCTAGAACTGCCGGGAGCAGAGCGATTGGGGGAAAGGCGTACAGACGCAGCCTCGGCCACGTCTGCACAATGGCATCCAACCCCAGCGGGGCTGGATGTGTGAGGGAGAACCACAGTGGACAGTGTGTCGTCTCTCGAGACGCAAATAGGTCCACTTCCACTGGGCCAAACCTCTCGCATATTAACTCCACCACCTCAGGGTGGAGTCTCCAATCCCCGGGCCTCAGCCCCTGCCTCGACAGCATGTCTGCTCCCTGGTTCTGGTCCCCCAGGACATACATCGCCCTGAGAGACGACAGTCTCCGCTGGGACCACAGGAGGATCTGATACGCCAGTCTGCACAGAGGGCTCGACCTCAGACCCCCCTGATGATTTAAGTAAGATACCACCGACATGTTGTCGGATCTTACTAGGACATGGCGACCATGGAGGTCTGGCAGAAAGCTCCTCAGAGCCCGGAACACCGCCAACATCTCTAGGCAATTTATGTGCCAAGAGGAATGTTGGTCCTGCCAGAGACCTCTCGTAAAACGGCCGTCCATGACCGCGCCCCAGCCCGTGAGGGAGGCGTCTGTCGAAATAGATATCCGGTGACACGACGCTCCCAGCCTGGGACCCAGGGACAAGAACCAAGGCTTCTTCCAAATTGATAGGGAACGAAGGCATCTGCGCGAAACCCTTATCAAGCGGAATGGACTTCCCCTCGGGGAAAACCCCTTGGCTCTTAACCACCACTGTAGAGCTCTCATGTGTAGCAGGCCAGAAGGTATTACGCTGGACGCCGCTGCCATGAGACCCAAAACTTTCTGAAAGTGTTTGACAGTGATGGCTTGGCCTAGCTTTATTCTGGACACTGAAGTCAGGACGGACTCGATCCGAGCAGGAGACAATCGTGCCCGCATCGTGACTGACTCCCACACCACTCCCAGGAACAGGGTTCTCTGGGCTGGTGCCAACACACTTTTCTTTGTGTTGAGTCTCAACCCCAGGCTTTGGATGTGGGCGAGGACGACTTTTTAATGCCGAATCGCCAGCTCTCGCGACTGCGCCAGTATCAGCCAGTCGTCGATGTAATTGAGCACCCTGATGCCCTCGAGCCTCAGGGGTGCTAGAGCTGCATCCATACACTTGGTAAAAGTGCGAGGGGAGAGTGCCAGGCCAAATGGAAGAACCCGATATTGGTAAGCTTTGCCCCCGAAAGCAAACCTCAGGAACTTCCTGTGAGATGGAAGGAATGAAGATGTGAAAATAAGCGTCTTTTAGATCTATCGTGACAAACCAATCCTCGGATTGGATTTGACTCACGATGATGGAAATGGTAAGCATCTTGAACCTGAATCTCCTCAGAGACCAGTTCAAGTGCCTTAGATCTAAAAATGGACACAACCCTCCATCCTTCTTGGGAACTATGAAGTACCGGCTGTAGAACCCGGACTCCCTGACTGGTGGGGGAACATGCTCTATGGCCCCTTTTTCCAGCAGCGAGTGAACTTCCTGTTCCAACACTAGACCCTGCTCTGGGTGCACTGAAGTCCAGACCACCCCGTTGAATTTTGGTGGGCGGACCTGGAACTGCAGTCTGTACCCAGTTCTTACAGTGCGCAGGACCCATGGAGAAATGTTCGCGAGGTTTTGCCATGCCTCTGCGAAATTCACCAAAGGAACCAGCCCCTCGGAACCAGCCCCTCTGAGGCCTCAAAGGAGTTAGGACCTCTTTTCCTTAGCCTTCCTATACTGGATGACGGTCCTCAGATCCGTCTTATCAGGAGGCTGAGGGTGTGAGCGTCTACCAGAGTCCCAAGACCTACGAGGGGGAGCTCTGGAAGCGACACTCGCCTTCTGTGCCTGGCGGTAAGAGGAAGAGGAGGATTGCTGTGGCTGTTCTTTAGCAGCAGCCCTCCTAGACCTTGAACGGCGAGGGAGATACCGCTTGAAGGCTTCGCCCTGCTTCTTAGCATCCTCAAACCTGTCCACCACCGCGCTAACAGCCTCACCAAATAGACCTGAGGCTGAAACGGGTGCATCAAGAAGGAAGGTCCTATCCTTCTCCTTCATGCCCGACAGGTTGAGCCACAGATGTCTCTCCGTGGTCACCAGGGCCGACATGGAGCGACCGATGGCACGGGCCGTCTCCTTGGTAACCCGGAGAGACAAGTCTGTGGCTCTGCGAAGTTCAGCGATATCATCTGGAGATGGACCCTCGCCCTGGTCGATATCTCTTAAAAGGTCAGCTTGGTACGCCTGCAATATGGCCATTGTGTGAAGGCTCGCACCAGCTCGACCCGCCGCCATATATGCCCTGCCCACCAAATCGGATGTGGTGCGGCAAGGTTTAGAAGGCAACGCCGGCGACTTCAGGGATGATGCAAGGTCGGGTGAAAGGTAGCTGGCTAGTGCCTCCTCAACCCGAGGCATCATCCCGTATCCCTTATCTCTAACCCCCACAACATTACTATAGTTTAACATTGGAGGATTAGACAGGCGTGATGAAAATGGCCTGTTCCAGGATTTACACAACTCATTGTGAAAATCCGGGAAGAAAGGGAGAGACCGGCGTGAAGGCTGCGTGCGGTGCTGCAGGAAGCGTTCATCGAGTTTACTCTTTGCACGCGCTTCCTGCCGCTCTTGTGGCCAAGAAATATCCAGCTTGGCCACAGCCCGCGTCAAAACCTCCACCAACTCATTATAATTTGGTGCCGGCTGAACAGAGTGGTGCGTGTCAATATGATCCTCATCCCCAACACTTAATATGTCTAATTCCTCGGAATTAGACAGCTGTAAAGCAGGAACATCCTCCCGATCGGGAGAAGCCGCGGAGCGGGCTCCCGAACGGGGAATGGGGGAATCAGACTCATCAGAAGAGGAGCGAGAATATGCCTCGGTAGTCTCGTCCTCGACCAGATCTCTCTGCGATCCCCACGATGAAAGCCGCCGCATTGCCTCGGCAGATGCGGGACCCGAACCGCGGGGAGAACGCAATTGGCCATCCTCCGAAAATAAAGCCAGTCGAGATCGCAGCACTCTCACAGAAAGAGACTCGCAATGAGCGCAAGCAGCCCCCTCAAGAGCTGCTTGAGCGTGCTGTCTTCCCAAACATGACACACACATCTCATGTGAATCCCCAGCCGGGAGAAAACGAGGGCACGGGAACACACACTTTCTGAACTGATCAGCCATACTGAAGTTTTTCAAAAGCAGACAAACGACACCAAATAAGACTCACAAATACAAAGAGCGCTTGCTGAATAGCAAAAAGCTGACTTTGCTTGTGCCGGCGTGCCTTTGTACACATCCGTGTATGCCGTCACACGCTATGTCATCACGCAACGCCAATAGGATTGGATTCGGTTTCATTCATAAACTCAGACGCGCTACGCTGAAGGGCGTTCCCCTAGTGTCGTCACCGACGCAGTTCGAGTCCCTCGAAAGGGAACGTGAATCACTGAAGACAATGACGTCATGCACATGCGTATTACGTGTTCAGTGTTTCATCGCCATCTAATGGCCTGGCAGCAGAACACAGGGCTTTTAGTCGTTTTCGCGTATCCGTGTGAATGGGGATCGTTTTGACAATGGTGTCGTCTGTACGCGGAAAACTCAAA
The DNA here is from genome assembly GCF_029890125.1 of Rhinichthys klamathensis goyatoka. Taxonomy (NCBI): domain Eukaryota; kingdom Metazoa; phylum Chordata; class Actinopteri; order Cypriniformes; family Leuciscidae; genus Rhinichthys; species Rhinichthys klamathensis. Next base: position 2,477,965 of record NW_026606577.1, on the reverse strand, counting down.
GGACAAACTTCTCCGTTATTGTTGTCGTGTAAACGTACCCTAAAAAGTAGTGATGGGCGATTTTGAAACACTGCTTCATGAAGCTTTTATACCGACACTTGATATTTAATGTTGTTAGATGATTAGTTAATTGCATTTGACAGATTTTACTTTCAATAAAACATTTGCAATGGGTCTGTAAAAGGTGTTTTTATGCATGTTTGGCCAGAGTTTCTGTTGCAGTTACACTGTTCTGACCTGCAGGTGTCGTTTCTAATACTTTGAAACAGTGAATCATTTTTCAAAGCAATTGGTTCAATTGATTCTTCCATCAACTACTAAAAAAGTACTCAGCCTTTTTTCTTTACTGTAGAACAGGATGATTGGCCCAATGTACCTGAATTCATCTGATATACTGATTAATTTCTTCAAACATAATAATTCACTTCAAAACCTCATAAAAACACTCTCAACGCAAGAGATTTCATTACAAAATAAATCACTTAAAAAGACATCAATACAGCAATGCAGAAGAAATCTTAATCTATTGCAATGAGATATGAATCATCAGGAAGCAAATTATATTTTTACAAAAATAAAATAAATAAAAAATAAATAATCATATCAGCCTACAATCAAGCTTTACAATCGGGCTAGTTTGGGGTTCAAATCTCTGAACCTGTGATTTCTGCATGCTTTAACATTAAATCCATTATTCTTCAGTCTGTGCTTCAAGAACATTAATAATAGGACACTTTTATTACCTGCTTTCAACAGTTCGGACACTAAAATTTACAGTGCACAATAACTCAGCTCCATTTGAAATACGGTTTTATACAGAAAAAATACATCATTACATAAGGCATCAAAGCAGAACACTGAATCAGTGGAATACATTCCTCAGAAAGTCTGTGAACCAACGAAAAACGTTCAAAATAAACATCCATCAGAGCCTTCAAAAAAAGCAATTCGGTCTAAAATAATGACCGATTTTGAGCTTGAGATGTTCATTCCATAAAATGGATTCAAGTCTTCACTACAGTTTCGCTGCATGACGTGCCGGCATCATGATATCCTCGTGTGTGTACGTGTCCAGTCCGTTTCCGGTGTAGACGGAGAGCTCATCAGTGCTACCGACACTGTTGTTGATGTCTGAGGGATGAAGCAAGCACAGAACACAGAACTCAGACTCACAGGGTAGATTTCTCCACTAGGGGGTGATATGGGGTCTATATTTAAACGAATAAACATTCACAGAGCCCAGATGTGCCACATCTTCCCCTGACACACCGAGTGACGACGGTCCTGGTAACCAGACTCAAATGACTGTTGAAGATTGAGAGACTGAGTGATGTGACAGGTTTTCTGAACTGTGCTCTTTTTTCCAAATCAATGAAAACTGGCTGTGCATCTTAACATTATTTCTGTAAATTTTGGTTGGTTTCAATCATTTAATGTTTTGGTACATAATCATATAAATGTTACATGGAACAGTAAATGATATATTATACATATAAAAAATAAATGTTATTAATTAAAATAATATTATTTAGTTATTTGTTATGTATATATAAATGTTATTAATTAAAATAATATTATTTAGTTATTTGTTATGTATATATAAATGTTATTAATTAAAATAATATTATTTAGTTATTTGTTATGTATATATAGATTATTTATGTATTAATAACTATATACTTTTATATATATATATATATATATAATTAATCTATATAAACATTATATATATAGGTTATTAATTAAAATAATCTCATTTAGTTGTTTATGTATTATAGATTAATTATATTTATTGTTTATGTATATATGCACACTTGTATGTATGCATGCATGTATGTATATATATATATACACTCACCGGCCACTTTATTAGGTACACCTGTCCAACTGCTCGTTAACACTTAATTTCTAAGCAGCCAATCACATGGCGGCAACTCAGTGCATTTAGGCATGTAGACATGGTCAAGACAATCTCCTGCAGTTCAAACCGAGCATCAGTATGGGGAAGAAAGGTGATTTGAGTGACTTTGAACGTGGCATGATTGTTGGTGCCAGAAGGGCTGGTCTGAGTATTTCAGAAACTGCTAATCTACTGGGATTTTCACGCACAACCATCTCTAGGGTTTACAGAGAATGGTCCGAAAAAGAAAAAACATCCAGTGAGCGGCAGTTCTGTGGGCGGAAATGCCTTGTTGATGCCAGAGGTCAGAGGAGAATGGCCAGACTGGTTCGAGCTGATAGAAGGGCAACAGTGACTGAAATAACCACTCGTTACAACCGAGGTATGCAGCAAAGCATTTGTGAAGCCACAACACGCACAACCTTGAGGCGGATGGGCTACAACAGCAGAAGACTCCACCGGGTACCACTCATCTCCACTACAAATAGGAAAAAGAGGCTACAATTTGCAAGAGCTCACCAAAATTGAACAGTTGAAGACTGGAAAAATGTTGCCTGGTCTGATGAGTCTCGATTTCTGTTGAGACATTCAGATGTTAGAGTCAGAATTTGGCGTAAACAGAATGAGAACATGGAACCATCATGCCTTGTTACCACTGTGCAGGCTGGTGGTGGTGGTGTAATGGTGTGGGGGATGTTTTCCTGGCACACTTTAGGCCCCTTAGTGCCAATTGGGCATCGTTTAAATGCCACGGCCTACCTGAGCATTGTTTCTGACCATGTCCATCCCTTTATGGCCACCATGTACCCATCCTCTGATGGCTACTTCCACCATGTCACAAAGCTCTAATCATTTCAAATTGGTTTCTTGAACATGACAATGAGTTCACTGTACTAAAATGGCCTCCACAGTCACCAGATCTCAACCCAATAGAGCATCTTTGGGATGTGGTGGAACGGGAGATTCGCATCATGGATGTGCAGCCGACAAATCTGCGGCAACTGTGTGATGCCATCATGTCAATATGGACCAAACTCCCTGAGGAATGCTTCCAGCACCTTGTTGAATCTATGCCACGAAGAATTGAGGCAGTTCTGAAGGCAAAAGGGGGTCCAACCCGTTACTAGCATGGGGTACCTAATAAAGTGGCCGGTGAGTGTATATATATATATATATATATATATATATACACACACACACACACACATAATATATATATTATCTTTCATTTTAAATATAATTAATCTATATAAACTATATATTTTGTTTTTTACTTCATAAACTTTTGTTGTTTATGTATATATAAATTATATTTATTAATAACTGTACATATGCATGTATGTATACACACACACACACACACATATATATATATATATTAGTTAATGCAATACACATCATCAACTAATAGTAAACAGTTTATAAAATTGTGTAAATCATATAAATATACGTATAAATATAGGAAGTGTGTGTTTGTATATATATATATATATATATATATATATATATATATATGAAAAATGTAAGGTTTGGCATGTGCAGAAAAAAAAAAACATTTATATATATATATTTATTATGTGTGTGTGTGTATATATATATATATATATATATATATATATATATATATATATATATATAAATGTTTTTATTTTTTATTTCTGCACATGCCAAACCTTAATTTTTCATATATATATATATATATATATATATATATATATATATATATATATATATATATATATATATATATATATATATATACAAACACACACTTCCTATATTTATACGTATATTTATATGATTTACACAATTTTATAAACGGTTTACTATTAGTTGATGATGTGTATTGCATTAACTAATGTTAAACTAATTGTAAAGGTTAATTGAGAAGTTAGATATTGGCGGTGCATTATGACTGCCACCAGGAGGCAATGTGTAACAGCCATATGCAGAGGTCACAGAGTGTTCATTTGTACTAGCCAGGGTTTATCTCCACACAGCTGTGCTCGTGCGACTCACCTGAGAAGATCAGTTTCTCCTTCATGAGGTTGACGTCACGGCTCGGCCGACGCACTACAGCGCTTAGCATGATCTGCTCAGGGTTGTAGCTGCGCATGCCACTCATTTTCCACCTGAGGAAAAAACATGACAACACACCGTCACAAAAACACACTTCTGAGGGTCTGAAAGTGTCACATCTTGAGATATTTGTTGAGATAAAGTAAGGTAGAAAACTTATAAGGTTAAAGGGGGAGAAGAACAGAGCTAAGAAATTAGGTAAACGCACATGAGAAAATTATGAAAAAAAACCCCACCTTAACAGTATGTTAAAAAAAATCTGTCCCTAAAATACTCATCCTCATTACCTGATCAGGTGATAGCTGAGTAATATCAGCGTGCAGCGGAGGACAGGTGCATGCAAAGAGCAGAGGACAGCGAGAAAACAGGGGGAAAGTAGATTGCCAAAGAGAAAAGAGCAGAGCCATCAGTTGAAAAGCGCCCGGCCGGCCAGCAGATTTACAGCAAGCATGCTAACTACAACAACCTAACATTAATGCCGAGGACTGCTCTGAAAAATCAGGCAGGCGTTCGTGCAAATGTGTGTGAGTGCAGAAATCGACGTATCTCACATTAAAGCCTTTACCGACACACAGCAAAAGCATACTGATTCCAGTATTCAAAAGTATTTAGAAACACCTCAAAGCACATGATAAAAGAGATGCACTTACTTCTGAAATATGAAAATGCCAATGACAATCGCCACAGAGATTAAATCTGAAGTGATCCATATCAGGCCATATTCATCTGCACTCTACAAAACATGTTATAGCAGCAATCTGCCATTAGATATCAATATAAATTCATAATAGAGCTTATGAGGAGAAAAACATTACAGGCAGAATAGAATAGAATAAAAGAGTAGAGTAGAATAAAATAAAAAACAAATATATATATATATATATATATATATATATATATATATATACACATACACTATATACAGAATTTTATATAGAATTTATTGAACTTTTAAATGTCTAATGGGGTCTAAATATTCAGTCTAAAAACTGTATGCAAAAGGTTCTTAGATAGTGTACTATTTTCAAGGAGATTTTCTATAAGTATGCATGCTCCCTGGAGCTGATATTGGCCACACGTCCTAGCACTCAACAAACCTTTTCTGATGCAAATGTATGCAACTAAGATGCATCATTTCCCAATACTGGATTACTAGTCTTGCATCATATATTAATTATGCCAACGCCAAGACTCAATCTAGAGATTTTTTTAACATTATCGGTGTTGTTTTTGGATGGCAAAATGTGTTAAACGGGGCCAAGATTCACTACATCCTCCTTGGAAGCTTACGGCATAATCAAATTAGTCATTCAATGAACATGCGGCCGATGTGTAGGACTTTATGAATGACAGGCGTTCCAAATGAGTGAGAGAGAGAGAGAGAGAGAGAGAGAGAGAGAGAGAGAGAGAGAGAGAGAGAGAGAGAGAGAGAGAGAGATCTGTACCATGATCCAGATAGGATTAGGCACTTTCTTCAGGATGTGTGGGGCATCAGAGGAGACAGATTGAACCCCGCTGCACCACATGAGCGAATAAAGCCACGGCTCGTTCACCGTATACACGTTCACACTCACGTTACTGCCAGAAAACTGCCTGCTCACAACACACACACACACAGAGAGAGAGAGAAAGTGAGCTTAGTAAAAGTATTACAGAACAAAACCACACGCTCTATTTTCATATGAATGGAATTATAAAATTGACGATAAAATGTATTCTATAGAGCAATAAATAATAATGCACCAAAATAAAATCTCACATTAAAAACATTAAAATATATATTATATAAATATAAAACTACAAAACAATGCATAATAAGATTTCATAAAGTAATAACAATAATAATAAACATAACTTAAAAACATTATATGGATATAAAATTAAATAATGGTAGATGTTAAATTAATATTATATTTCCAAAAACTGTATCCCATAATAATGTAATAGTAATTTAATATCCTACGATTTTACCGTAACAGCTATAGTAAACTTTCGAGAGTAACGGGCATTGAGAACATCTGATGTTATATTTCACTGCAAAATGCTTTCAGTATGATATTCAATCCAGATTGCGAAAGGTAGATGTGTGTGTGTGTGTGTACCTGATATCCTGAGCTCTGGCCTGGCTGTAGTGGAGGGTCAGAGTACTGATCCCTCTATCTTTCAGCTCAGACACAGGAAGTTTCTCATCTGACGTTTGCTGAAGGAGAGGAACTGCTGCACGCACCTTCTTCCTGTACCAGTCAGGCGTCCACATCACCTAAACAGACACAGGAGCTTATTAAGCTCTTTTACAATCTTAGAAGCTTGTTAAAGCATAAACATTTTACAAACACTGAATATTAAGGCAAAATTTAAACAAACTATATAAAAATATTTTTAGGTAAATTCATAATTTATTAATAATGATTCGGCAGATGAAGTAGTACCTAATAAAGGTCTTTTCTAATGTTAGAAGCTTATTAAGAATATTTTTCTCAATTTTTAAGATGTAGTCTGACTAAGACATATTAGACAAGATTTCAACAAATTCGATTTCAAATTCAAAAAAGATTTCAAATAAATAAATCGTTTTTGACATTTATTTTGACATTTTTAAAAGTATTTTAGATGAATTCTGAATTGATTAGAAATTGTTTGCAACATACATTAATCTACAATTATATTAAAAAAAATACCTTTTTTCTTACATAAATTCTGAATTTATTAGAAATTATTTGGTTCATAAAATGATGATAACGGTATTTTTTAAAGGGGGGGGGGGGGTGAAATGCTATTTCATGCATAGTGAGTTCTCTTACGAGAGGTTCTCTCATATTGCGTAAGTTTAGCTTACGCTACGGGGAAAGATTCATCTTCTCGAGATATTGAAGCCAAAAAATTATCCTTAATTTTGTATTCATTGTCAACGCAGTGCAGCAGCTAGCAGACCTAGAGCAGGCCATCTCGCGTGCTCATTGGCTGCCCTGCTGGCATCTGCTGCAGCCTACCAGTGAGCCCCGCGTGACGTCACGCCCAATGAAGGGCGCTCGCGCCTTCATAGCGTCACAGCCCGCCAGAATGGGCGTGGCTTAGCGTATAAAAGAAGGGGCTGTAGGCTGACTTCCCTGATTTTTCGACTCTTCAGCGAGCTCTCCACATCGCTGGATCAGAGAGAAGCCACCGCCGCCGTCGAACAGCGAACAGCCAGCTTAGGACAGCGCTGAGGAAGCCGGCCGTCTTCGCCACCTTCAGCCATCCGTGCGAGCTACGCTATCCGGCGACGTATCCTTTTTACATTGCAAAACTCTATTTCTAAAAGAGCGCGAGCGTCTTTTTAAAGATGCCTCGCACTTCCTGCGGCTCGCGCAGAGCCCCGCTCAGCGTTGGAGACCGCCACGTGATCTGCGCTCTCTGCCTGGGCCTGGAACATGCAGAGCTCGCCCTCGCGTCCGGGGGCTGCGAGCTCTGCAAAGCACTTCTGCTGTCGACCCTACGGGCTCGACTCGAAGTCTTCAACCCGGATGCAGCCGCTCCGCCCTCCGTGGGACCGCGCAGGAAGAAGCGCCGTTCCCTGAGGCAGCCGGAGCCCGTGGCCACAGCGACGCGCTCGCCGGAGGATCTCCCTCGAGCCCCGCTTTCACCTTCCCCGCCTCCCCTCCCCGACGCGCAGCTGCCGCTCACGAGCCTCACTGCCGTCGCGTCTGAGAAGGAGGCCGAGGAACACGCCACGAGAGACTGCTGCTCCATCCTGGCATCGGACAGCGAGGAATGGTCGCTTCACTCCGGCTCCTCGTCGATCCAGGATTCCAGCCGTTCCCGCGCTGGAGCTGACGCGGAACTTATGCGCCTGCGGACGCAGGCCGTCGACTGCCTCGGGCTCGAGTGGTCGCTGCCAAAGGAACCCGCGCCGAACAGGCTTGACGGCTGTTTCCTTCGAAGTCGCCGCCGTGCAGCTTCAGCGAGCAGGCCCGCTCCATTCCTGCCGGAACTTCATACGGAGCTGACGAAGTCTTGGAATGCACCATTCTCCTCGAGACTTCAGTCCCAGGCCTCCGCGTCGCTTTCCCAAGTGGACGGCGCCGCCGAGAAAGGGTACACGGCTATTGCCCCTGTGGAAGAGAAGGTCGCAGCGCACCTTTGCCCGCCCTCCGCGAGATGGCGGTCTCGGTCAGCCATCCCGTCGAAAGCCTGCAGAGCCACGTCCGCCTTGGCCGGCCGCGCATATGCCGCCTCCGGCCAGGCCGCATCTGCTCTCCACTCCATGGCTGTGTTACAGATCCTGCAAGCCGACCTCCTCCGTGAATGGAATGAGAAGGGCCGGGATCCAGCTGCGGTTACAGATCTGAGAAGCGCAACAGATCTCTCTCTCCGCGCCACCAAAACCGCAGCTCAAGCCATCGGACGAGCCATGGCCGCGTTGACTGTAACAGAGAGGCACCTCTGGTTGACGCTCGCGGATATGAGGGAAGCTGAGCGAGCCACCTTCCTGAACGCGCCGCTCTCCCACACTGGTCTCTTCGGCCCAGCGGTAAACGGGATCGTTGACCGTTTTTCTGAAGCGCAAAAGACCACGCAGGCCATGAACCTCTTCCTGCCGCGACGCTCGAGCTCCGCTACAGGCCGCTCTCGCGAGAAACAAAGCCAGCCTCCTGTACGAGCTAGCACCCAGCGTCCAGCGCAGCCCCAGCCTTTGCAGCGACGTCAGGGCGGCCGCCCTAGGTCGCGCTCAGATAGCCGTCAAAGACCGCCGCCCCCCAGGGGGCCTCGGCAGAAGATCACACTGAAGTATGAGCACGCGAAGTCCTCCTAACAAAGAGAGATAAAAGACACGCGTGTCCCGCCACGGCCGGACCGCCGTCAAAGCTTATTTCCCTGTCAGTCCCCTTCAAACAGGCTACTGCAGTGGTTCATTTAGCAGCCAACGAGCCGGTTTGTCCACCCTCTCGCCTGCACACAAACGCCGTTTTTACGGCGACCCAGAGAAATCTCAAAAAGAGTATTATGTCTGGTCCAGCTCACGCCGTCAGTGTTTTAAGTGTAGTGAAAGTGCCCACGCCCCAGTGTTCACCCCTACACACGAGCACTTCAAATATCGTGTCACCCACAGAGCACACTCTCATAAAGCGCAGAAAAGCCGCTCGAGTGTTGAATATAAGAAATGTGTCCACAGGTCTGTGCCCACTATCTGCCCGCTCTGTTACACGGTCAAGAAAGCAGGTTATGAATTTAAGTCCCGTGCCCGCCAGAGAGCATTCACGCTTACTAACACAAACCTCCCCCCGGGCGCCGCCCGCGCGTTTAAGTGCTATCACAAAACGCAGGGCGTTAATAAGACGCTCCCCATCCATTTTGATCGGGACGTCAAATACACATGTAAGTCTCGTGCCCGCGCAAATGCGCTCACGCTTACAGAACGCTTTTCCGCCCAAAGCGCCGCTCGCGCGTCAAAAAGTGAGGAGAAAAGGTTCCCCATCCCTTATGATTGGGATGCTGGTTGAATGCTCGCGCGTCCCGCCGAGCTTGGGTTTCTGGCGGTCAGAAAATCAGAGTGACTCAGACCTGCATAGCGACTCTGCAGCCCTGGTTAGGGGCCGACTGGTACCAGCTGGGAGTGATGATGGGAACCATCTCTTATCGGAAAGTAATTTCAACAGACGCGTCCAACTGGGGTTGGGGCGCGCTGTTCGAGGGCAGACCGGTCTTTGGCCAGTGGTCAGACCAAGAGAGGTGTTTTCACATAAACTGTCTGGAGATGATAGCGGTCGAGAATGCGCTGAAGCGCTTCCTCCCGTTCATACAGGACCAACATGTTCTTGTCCGCTCGGACAACATGTCTGTGGTATCCTATGTAAACCGTCAGGGCGGTGTCAGATCCAGAAATCTCTGCAATCTGACGGAACGCCTCCTTATTTGGTCTCAGATGCACCTGCGCTCGCTGAGGGCGGCGCACGTGCCTGGCTATTTGAACGACGGCCCAGACAAACTGTCCAGGGACAACGTTCCCCCAGGGGAATGGTCCCTGCACCCTCAAACGGTCCAGAAACTGTGGCGCCTATTCGGCAGGGCGGAAGTCGACCTATTTGCGTCAAAACACAACGCTCAATGCCCGACGTTCTTCTTGAAGGACGAGGACGCGCTGGCCCAGGTTTGGCCCAGCCTCCGGCTATATGCTTTCCCTCCGGTCTCTCTGTTACCACAGGTGATCAAGAGAATCAGGGAAACGCGCCACTCGGTGCTCCTCATAGCCCCGCGTTGGGAGAATCAGATTTGGTTCCCGGAGCTAGCACGGCTGTCACATACAGCTCCGTGGCCGATTCCGGTGAGGGCAGATCTCCTCTCTCAGGCTCCCGGCACGATCTGGCATCCCCATCCAGAGCGCTGGCCTCTGCACGCATGGTTGATCAACGGGTACTCGTTGCCCTGCCAGAAGGAGTAATGAACACGATCACGCAGTCTAGAGCCCCTTCCACGAGAAGGCTCTATGCGTATAAATGGTCGGTGTTCTCTGGATGGTGCACTGACAGAGGTCTGGACCCGCGGACATGCGGGGTGGCGCATCTGCTCTCCTTCCTACAAGAGCTGTTGGATAAGGGAAGGTCCCCATCCACGCTCAAAGTATACGTAGCGGCCGTGGCAGCGTTCGCAGAATCGACACACGGCCAGTCATTAGGAAGACATGAGTTGGTCATCCGCTTCCTTAGAGGAGCTAGGAGGATGAACCCGCCGCGCCCCCCGTCGGTTCCCATGTGGGATCTTTCACTGGTCCTAGAGGCCCTGAAAGCTTTTCCCTTCGAACCACTAAACTCCGTGGGGTTGAAATATCTATCACTGAAAACCGTCTTTCTGACTGCACTGTCGTCAGTAAAACGTGTGGGGGACCTGCATACGCTGTCTGTCAGCGCATCGTGTCTTAAGTTCGGGTCGAATGACTCTAAAGTCATCCTCAGACCTAGACATGGCTACGTTCCTAAAGTGATGGGCACTCCGTTCAGAGCGCAAGTTATCTCGTTGTCAGCTCTCCCAGCATCTGACAGCGAAAGTGATGTGAACCTCCTCTGCCCTGTCAGAGCGCTGAGGTTTTACATTACGCGCTCCGCCTCATTCAGGCGTTCGGAACAGCTGTTTGTTTCGTTCGGTGGGCGCACCAAAGGTCTCGCCTCCTCGAAACAGAGCCTGTCCAGATGGATAGTGGACGCTATAGCAGCCGCTTACGCGTCAAAAGGTCTGCAATGCCCTCTGGGCATCAGGGCTCATTCCACGAGAGGCGTGGCCTCTTCGTGGGGATGGTCCAGTGGAATTTCTATCTATGACATATGTGTAGCGGCGGGCTGGAGCTCCCCGTCTACCTTTGTCAGGTTTTATAACCTAGAAGTTCCTGCCTTGCAGGCTAAACTGTTGTCAGTTTAAAGGAAAGGTGTATTCTGCCCAGACCTCCTGCTCAGATCACTCTCACATGACTCAGCTCTCCTGCTTGAGCTGCACTAAGTAGGGTATGTGCCATGTGCCTATACAGACCGGCGCGCTGCTCTGTATTCCCTATGTGTGCTTATGTACAAGTGATGGCCCGCGTGGCTGGCCACCTTATTCTCCACCTTATAGTGTTCCCCTGAAAGTTCGGGGTCTCATGGTGGATGCTTGGCGCGCACGGCGTTGACAAAGTGTTCCCGTAGCGTTAGCTAAACTTACGCAATACGAGAGAACCTCTCGTAAGACAACGATACTCGGTTACTGACGTAACCTCGGTTCTCTCTAGAGAGGGAACGAGTATTGCGTAACCGGCCGTGCTCGCGCCACGAGCGACTTCGCTTCAGTCGTCGAAAAACCAGGGAAGTCAGCCTATAGCCCCTTCTTTTATACACTAAGCCACGCCCATTCTGGCGGGCTGTGATGCTATGAAGGCGCGAGCGCCCCTCATTGGGCGTGATGTCACGCGGGGCTCACTGGTAGGCTGCAGTTCTCGTTCCCTCTCTAGAGAGAACCGAGGTTACGTCAGTAACCGAGTATCGTTTTTTACACTGTTTTAGAGTTGGATTCCCATGCTAAACATGGACAAAGTTTAAAAAATTAAGTTGTACGTTTGATTGAGTATTTCTGTTCTCAAAATACTCCTTCCTGGTTGTCAAGTTTCGGAAAGTTTTTTTCGAGTATGGGTGCGTATGACGTCAGATGCGCCGGAATTTCCTTATACGGTCCTAAGGGCACTTCTCTCGCGCGCAGCTGTAGAGCGATGGCCGTAACCTATGCCCATCAAAGCGCTGTGCATCGGCTGCGCTCGAATATGTCACCAAAGAAGTGTGTTTTCGGTTGCCAAGGCAAGACAACACTGCACAGATTCCCAAAGAATCAAGCGTTAAGGGACCAGTGGATGGAGTTTGTTTTTCCAGAACATCAACACAGTTGTGCAAGTGTTCTTGTTTGTTCCATGCATTTCGAGGATGATTTTTTTATAAACAAAGCCCAGTTCGAAGCCGGATTTGCTAATCGTTTAGTTAGTATTTTAGAAGCTTATTAAGATTTGGACAAAATTTTAAGAGAACATTACAATAAACTGTAAATAAATAAATACATACATCCATACAATTAAAATACAAAATCTTAAATATTGTTAGATACATTTTAAATTTATTTGAAATTATTTGCCTCATTCAGAACATGTTGCCCATTTATTTGATAATCTTCATATTATTCCGTCACTTATAACACTGCTAAATGTCTGCATGTGTGTTGTGCTCTCACCTGTTCTGGTGGGATGCTGGATCTCTGAATCACCTTCAGTGCATCACTGACCCAGAGCTGGTGCCGGGGATGCTGGGGTGGAGGCCGGCGCAGGCTGAAGATCACAGAGCGGTTGGTTCTAGCAGCCAGACGCAGCAGCTCCGCCAGGCTACACACCGTCTGATTGGCCGTGCGGTTGCGGTCCTTCTCTGACAAGTACTGCGCTGTCCAGTACGGGTCATCCTGAGGGACAAATAACGTCAAAATCTTTGTTATCAGTGAATGTAGACAACAGAAGTGAGAAAGGAATAGAATTGAATACCCTGAGGAACCAAAGTCCAGCATTGAGACTGCGAATCTCTGTCCAGTTAAAGAACGAGGCGTCGTTGTCCTGACGGGCAGGAAACAGTTTGTCCACGTCGGTGGTCCTGCGTAGTGTGCGGTCCCTCATCAGAAAGGGCACTCCATCCAGACTGAAGTGAAAAAAGCATCCAATCACACAAGAGTCTGGTTATTCAGAGCCAATCAGAGCAGCAGCTATTCTTTTCTCATATTCAAAAAGGTATGAAATAAAACAAAATAAAATATTAAATAAATAAATAAATAAATAAATATTTTTGAGATAAATTCATAATTTATTAGAAAGAATTAAACACTCACTAAGAATATGTTCTCAATATTTAAGATTTAGACTGAATAATAAGACGTCATATTTCAACAAAATATATAAATATAAATAAATACAAACATTTTTAAATCTTAACCAATTTCTAATAAATTCTGAATTCCTCTAAAATTATTTATCTCATAAAGTAGCTGATTAAAGCCTTTTCTAATGTTGGAAGATTATTAAGAATATTTTTCTCCATTGGTCTCATTAAAAAAGGTATAATAATAAAATAAATAAATAAAATAAATAAATAATAAAAAATGAAATGAAATAAAATAAAAAATAGAAAAAATAGAAAATAAAATAAAATTAGATTAATTAAAAAAGGTATATGAAATTTCATTAAGAAAGTCAACAACAAAATGGATACCTAACGGTAACATCTGCTTCCAGGGTAGCGACTTTCTGTTGCAGCGCTTTACTAAACGACATAATAGTGTGTTCTGGAGCGAGCTGAGAGAGAGAGAGAGAGAGAGAGAGAGAGAGGCAGTGTGTAATGCTAGTTACTGTCTTAACACTCCTTAGAAGAAGTCAAACAAACAGTTTAAGCTTCACCGTACAATCAGCTTAATGTTTAGAGTAAGTGTAAGTCTCTATAGCAGGGATACACAGTCTTTCTAGCTCTTTCTATTTGTTGCTAAACTTCACAAAGAAACCACAAGCAAGCCATGTCATAGCCCTTGGTTCCGGCCTGGAAAAGCAGGATTATGAAACTCACCATTGGAGCTCCACGACGGCCAACGACAGCAGGACGAGGACCGAGCTTGGACCGGTCCATGATGCAGGGAGAAGAGATGAAGAGGGGAACCAGATACAAAACCAGGAGAACGCTCACATAAAGCACCAGCGTTACAACCTGGAGTCCTGAGCAAACACACAAACATATGCATGTCAAAAAAAATACACCACTGTTCAAAAGGTTGGGGTCGGTACAATTTTTTTTCATGTATCTGGAAGTCTTTTATGATCACCAAGACTGCTTTTATTTATTCAAAAATACAGCAATACTCAAAGTGTAAAATATTATAATACTGTGAAATATTGTAATTTAAAAGAACTGTTTTTTTTGTTGTTTTTTTAATCTGATTTATTCCTGTGATGGAGTTGAATTTTCAGCATAATTACTCCAGTCTTCAGTGTCACATGATCCTTCAGAAATCATTCTAATATGCTGATTCGGTGCTCAAGCAACATGTATTATTATTATCAATGTTTAAAAAAGTTCTGCTGCTTAATATTTTTGTGGAAACCGTGTTTTTTGTGGTAATAGAAAATTAACAATTAACTGTCATTTATTTATTTATTGGTGCAGGAGTGCCAGATTCAAATTACAGTCGACAGTCGTCCTGGCTCTGACCCGATCAGCCATTTCCCCTCACATGACCTTCAACTCACTTGATCTCTCTCCGCGGACCACCTGACCGGCGATGACCCACCCTAATGCGGTGACCACAGCTAAAGCCCCGATGTGCAGGAACGGCCCTGTGAACTACACCAGGAAAAACATGAGACAGAAGAACACACTTTCAAATATCACACGACAGGGCTTAAATTAATTGTCAAGTAAGACCTCAAGACATTAATATGCTGATGATGTTGATCCAACCTGCAGAGAAATTATGACAATGTCCCATTCGTCCTGCCAGAAATCATCAACGGACACCACTCCTGTTATGGTGGAGAGCAGAACAGCCAAAACTACAATCTGTGGGAAATAAAATATTTTAATTTACATTCAGAACCTTGGTCTGGTTCTAGACTTAAACAGACTTACAAAGAGGTTCCGTCTCACCTTATGGATCCAGTATAAGTTAAGCTGCTGCCCCAGTGCAATGTGACAAAGTGCAAGAATCTGAAGAAAGATTTTAAAAAATATATAAAATTCACATAGTATATATATAAATATATATATATATATAAATAAATATATATAGTATTTATGTGTATATTTATACACACACAGTATATATACACACAGTATATTGCCAACAGTTATTCTGACCTAATTGATAGAGTGTGTAGGATTTCATTTCTTAAACAACCATGTAGAAAGACACATCATAGCCATATCCAGGATGACAATGTCAAGATTCATCAGACTCAAATTGTGAAAGAATGTTTGGGAGGGAGCATGAGGAATCATTTTCACACATGAATTGGTACCTCTGAGTCCATACGTTAAATTCATTGAAAGTCTATGGGATGTGCTGGAGGAGACTTTAGGAGACCAGTTTGCTGGACTCTTGCATTGTCACTACAAGATCTTGACAAAAAAAATGTACCGGTATGCATCTCTTGATGGAAATAAATGTTTTTTTCTTTTATTTGAACATTTATAGTTCTTCTCGCTTGTGCTCTACTCATCTTGAGTTAGATAAGACTGTCAGTTGATGGATGTCTGAAGAAAAGTCTTTCAGCTTTCTTCCCACACTTTTAAAGCTTCCTCACATTAATCATCAACCCATGGAAGTCGTCGGGATTTTTTGTTCAGAGATTTTCTTGGGACTGTATCATTCTGATATAGATATAAGCGCTTTGTGAAACTCTGCATAGCATCTGGGCTGTCCTCTGGAAAACGTGCAAATCTCTCATAACGGAGAGTTGAAACTGATACAAGTTTACTTTTTTTAATTTGCCATCTTTGTACTTTGTTTCTTCCTCTATTCCTTTAATGGTTACAATAGGGAAATGTTTACTTCCAAATATACATACAGTATACAGTGGTGGCCAAAATTATTAGAACAGTTATTTGAACTTTCTATTCATCAAAGAATCCTGAAAAGAACTGTTTTCAACATTGATAATAATAATAAATGTTTCTTGAGGAGCAAATCGGCATATTAGAATGATTTCTGAAGGATCACGTGACACTGAAGACCGGAGTAATGATGCTGAAAACTCAGCTTTGATCACAGGAATAAATTACATTTTAAAATATATTCAAATAGAAAACAGTTCTTTTAAATTGTAAAAATATTTCACAATATTACTGTTTTTGCTGTATTTTGAATCAAATAAATGAAGTCTTGATGAGGAGAAGAGACTTCTTTTAAAACATTAAAAAATCTTACCGTTTTAATAATTTTGGCCACCGCTGTATAAGTGCCAATTAATTCCTGACCCTAGAAGCAACCTGTGGTTAATTCTTCAAACATAAATACAAATATAATCAAGGACACAATGGTGATGCTTGGGGCAATTAAAAAGTAACAAAAAGTTTAAAGGCACTGCTCCCTTTCTCTGTCACAATTGCGTGTGTGAAGAGCACTCACCATTAAAAATGCAGTGTAAGTGAATCCTGTGAGTGTTGTGGCGAGAATAGGAACTGTGCCATCCTTCCAAACGGCCGAACGATTATATAACAACCTGCCGGGGAAATAAAACCAATTAGAGTGGTTCACACACACCAAAGGGGGGGATACAAAGCATGCTTTACACTCACAAGAAAGATGCTTTTCAACCCTTTGTATGTAAAATGACTTCAGAAACCTCATATGCAATCCAATTTTTGCAAATATAATGGACAGTAAACCATGCAATTAAACTAGTAACTCAAAGTAAACTCATAAAACACGTTCTAGTAATGAAATGTGTAATCATTGATGTCAGTTTCATGGCGAGGACACACAGCAGGGTCCAGAGTTAATGACCAGCTGATGTCACTTCCGAAACAGCAGGTTCCTCCAGGCTGAACTCACCAGTTGAACTCATTGTAGTCATTACGGGCCTCCAACCAGAAGTAGGACCAGATGAGGAGGAGGAGAAACGAACAGCAGAGGAGGAAGAACCATGAGCATTCCCACTGAAAAGCAAAAACAGGAAGTGATGTACACACACATGCACTGCAGGAGACGGACACTTAAGGGGTGTCCCAATTTGCGTACTTATTGACTATTCTAAGCCATTTTGTAGTAGAAAGTGAAGTATAGTACTGTATAATCTAGAGATGTATGGACACTACATTTCTCTGCCGATATCAGATTATTCAGAATTATATCTGCCGATACTGTTCGTTTGATTTTCATAAGGGGAAAAAAATCCCACCCAACTAAAGCAGTAAACTATACAGGGAACCCTCTCATTTGGTACATTATTACAATAATATTAGTGGTTAAAATGAACAGCAGAGCCCAAACTATCATATTCAACACCTATTGATTTTCAGATATAATAACTCAACTCAAATAAATCTGAAATGTTTATACAACTCAGTTGCACATAAGGTAGTTTTCATTAACACTTGTCTTCGTGACAAATTTATTCAAACATGCATACATAATTAACAGTAAATAAGCTCCTCTTCAGTGTTTTTATAGCTAACCAACGAACTGTGAACATTAGATAACTTTCCTGAGGTACAAATGCAACGTTAAGTGACACAACGTCCACAAGCTTTTTTATTGACGCCGCGATTGAAACACTGATTGCGAATACAAGGGACATGATACATCTGTCACGTCACATTTAAGAGCGTCAAAACGCCATTTATTGTTTGAATTTTGTGATAAAATGGACAGAATTTGAAAGCTGAGACTTGTGGGGAAAACCACGGATATGGCAACCCTGGCTTGAAATATGAGTGATTCATAGGGTCAAATAGAGCCCGCTTTAACATCACTATTCTTTAAACTGTTAATGCGTTATTGCCGCATTAACTTAGACAGCCCTAAATTCAACACTTTTTAGCCCTAAATTCAACAATTTTCTTCACACACAGTATGAGTTGCGGTCGGACAAGTTTTTTGCCCTGATCATTGTCTGTTTTTAAACAATCGGCCGATGGATGATAGTGAAAATTATTGCTTTTATGACAATTATGGGTCGATACATCGGTGAATCCCTAGTTTAAACACAGAAATACCAAGAAAAATTGCACTTTAAATAAAAACCCAGATGATGCACTTATTTTAAACGTTTTAAATCTCATACACTAGAGTACATAGTATAAGTGCAGTGTCTGTCAGTAACAGTCCATGCTTCAGACTTGATTTTTATTTATTTGTTTTTAATATCGCTCTTTATATCCTGAACAACATGTTCACATTATCCAAAACCCCATTTATCACAAATCAAGAGTGGCAAGGGAAGGCAAAAAGCCGCTGAGGTCAAATACGTAGCTTTTAAGAGTATATTAAATTGTGAGCTGGAGTAACTACTAATAAGTTTAAGATGGCAATTGAATTCCTTCACCATAGAAACCACATTGTTCCTTAGCAAATTACAACAGCAATGGAACATTTTCAGCACAGCAAGATCTTTCAGAAATAGAGAGAGTGGGAGAGAGGCATTGCCTGGCACCAAAGCATGTTTCCTGGGAGACCAGGCAAGGTAGCTGTTAGAGATAGAGAGGGCGGAGCTTCATTGTTCTGTTAACAGGAGTTAAAGGCACAATGTGTACGATTTTTTCGCCACAAGAGGGCGCAGTTTCCAACAATAACAAAGGCGTAGGTTGATGACGCAGTGATGAGCTGAATGCTGATGGATCTAATAATGTTTATGGATGAGTGCAAACATTCATGTTTTTTAACATTACAGTGATATGAAGCAGGTCGCGATTGCTAAAGAGACAGATATCACACGCGAGTCCCGCGGATATAAAGGAATAAGGACATTTAATTCTACCGAACTACCCGCAAGTGCTGGATTACTCACACGGGTCAGTTTATTAGACTAATTAAACTTGTGAGGTAACGCAGCGCTACTTCACTTGGTCTAACGTTACACTATCACACTAAACGGCATTTAAATGTGTGTTGAAAGTTATAATGTTATTCTACGTGTTAGTTCGTTTGCTATACGAAACTAGCAGTAAGCTAGATCAACATTAGAATAACATACTGACATATTCTAACATTTCATCATGTTGAGCTAACGTTATATAACATTGATTTGTTTTATGTACATTTGCATTATGTACATAATGTACATGTTTTATGTACAATAAAGCTGTCAAGTCTTGACTCGTGAAGCTCTGTCAAGTCCAAGTTAGTCACGGACGTGGAGATCTCGGCATCTCAAAACGCCACGCTGATATTGATCCTCATTTCAGTTCTCCTTGTTTGTCCCAAAGTCTGCTTGCCATGGTCTATGTTTGAAAGAAACAAGAACTGCGTGCCGCTAAACGTTACGCACTACGCAGTTGTCCACGTCTGTCGCCATGGTTACGTCATGGCTATGGCAGTATGAACGGAAACCGAGGATAGCGCGGATATTGCGTCATTGATAGGCGACATTTTTTTCCGGGACGGACACTTATTTAAAATTGGAATTTCTCTGAAATAAAAAATCTTTGTAGACTTTTGGGATAGTGTAAGTACACAACTGCAGGAAATATATCACACTGTGCAAGTGATTTTTGGATATTTTATTACAAAATTCTTACATATTGTATCTTTAAAGGGTGATCTAATAACAATCCAACTTGTCACAGCTCACCTGATGATGATAGTGTAAAAGATCTCACTCAGTGAATGGGGATGTCATGTTGATATTATATCATTTGTGAATGATTCTCAAATGTTATTCAGTAACCTGTGACATATTGGACACTGTAGAGAAAGGGGTTAACTTTAAAATTGTAACATTTAAAATTAATAATTAAACGTATAATTATTAATGAAAATTACACTCACCGGCCACTTTATTAGGTACACCTGTCCAACTGCTCGTTAACACTTAATTTCTAAGCAGCCAATCACATGGCGGCAACTCAGTGCATTTAGGCATGTAGACATGGTCAAGACAATCTCCTGCAGTTCAAACCGAGCATCAGTATGGGGAAGAAAGGTGATTTGAGTGACTTTGAACGTGGCATGATTGTTGGTGCCAGAAGGGCTGGTCTGAGTATTTCAGAAACTGCTAATCTACTGGGATTTTCACGCACAACCATCTCTAGGATTTACAGAGAATGGTCCGAAAAAGAAAAAACATCCAGTGAGCGGCAGTTCTGTGGGCGGAAATGCCTTGCTGATGCCAGAGGTCAGAGGAGAATGGCCAGACTGGTTCGAGCTGATAGAAGGGCAACAGGGACTGAAATAACCACTCGTTACAACCGAGGTATGCAGCAAAGCATTTGTGAAGCCACAACACGCACAACCTTGAGGCGGATGGGCTACAACAGCAGAAGACTCCACCGGGTACCACTCATCTCCACTACAAATAGGAAAAAGAGGCTACAATTTGCAAGAGCTCACCAAAATTGAACAGTTGAAGACTGGAAAAATGTTGCCTGGTCTGATGAGTCTCGATTTCTGTTGAGACATTCAGATGTTAGAGTCAGAATTTGGCGTAAACAGAATGAGAACATGGAACCATCATGCCTTGTTACCACTGTGCAGGCTGGTGGTGGTGGTGTAATGGTGTGGGGGATGTTTTCCTGGCACACTTTAGGCCCCTTAGTGCCAATTGGGCATCGTTTAAATGCCACGGCCTACCTGAGCATTGTTTCTGACCATGTCCATCCCTTTATGGCCACCATGTACCCATCCTCTGATGGCTACTTCCACCATGTCACAAAGCTCTAATCATTTCAAATTGGTTTCTTGAACATGACAATGAGTTCACTGTACTAAAATGGCCTCCACAGTCACCAGATCTCAACCCAATAGAGCATCTTTGGGATGTGGTGGAACGGGAGATTCGCATCATGGATGTGCAGCCGACAAATCTGCGGCAACTGTGTGATGCCATCATGTCAATATGGACCAAACTCCCTGAGGAATGCTTCCAGCACCTTGTTGAATCTATGCCACGAAGAATTGAGGCAGTTCTGAAGGCAAAAGGGGGTCCAACCCGTTACTAGCATGGGGTACCTAATAAAGTGGCCGGTGAGTGTATATTTTAAATTCATTTAAAAATAAAAAAAATAGTAATCAAAAGGCTCAATTTCCGTTATGTACGTGTCAAATGACATGAGCTCGTAAGCTTTGTTAGTGGTAGAAAAAGCAGCAAGCACCTGAAACAATCCAAGCAGTGATTTCATTTAGGGAAGGATTTGTGTAATCAAATATTCAAATATATAAAAATAGTTGTTAATTAAAATATAAAGATGAGTCAATTCATTTAGAAATGCTCTAACTGATTCAGTGAGTTCATCAGGATTTGTCAAACCGTAAGTCGTAAGACTAATTTGCTCATGAATTGGACTATACTTGTTGCACTGTACATTTGTGTGTAGGAAAAAAGAAAGCCATGTTATTTGCCATTATTCCGTAGTACATGAATCTGTTGGGTAACACAAGGTGCAGAGAGACATCTAAGTTCAGTTTCCAGATCAGATGGCTCGCATCCTGCTGGCATGCAGACTCTCAGAACCCCAAAAGACCTTTCACTCCTCTGGAGGTGTGGAAGAGATCTAATGACCACGTCCCGAGATTCTGTGGGTGTTTCGTTCAGATTCAGGGTGAATTAGGGTAATTTACTGTGATTCTCACCCCAACCCAGTTAGAATAAGCAAATGTTTTGATATGTTTTTAAAGAAAGACGTCTTTTATGTTTACAAAGGTTGCATTTATTTTGATTAAAAATACAGTAAAAACTGTCATATTGTGAAATATTAATACCATTTAAAACTGTTTTCTATTTTAATACATTTTAAAATGTAATTTATTCCTGTGATGCAAAGCTGAATTTTCAGCATCAT
Source organism: Rhinichthys klamathensis goyatoka (assembly GCF_029890125.1). Taxonomy (NCBI): domain Eukaryota; kingdom Metazoa; phylum Chordata; class Actinopteri; order Cypriniformes; family Leuciscidae; genus Rhinichthys; species Rhinichthys klamathensis. The sequence continues at coordinate 2,455,978 of NW_026606577.1, read as the reverse complement.
TACTCCAGTCTTCAGTGTCACACGATCCTTCAGAAATCATTCTAATATGCTGATTTGCTGCTCAAAAAACATTTCTTAGTATGATCAATTTAGAAAACTGCTTAATATTTTTTGTAGAAACTGATTTTTTGAGGGATTATTTGATGAATAGAAATTTCAAAAGAACATGATTTATTTGAAATAGAAATCTTGAGTAACATTATAAAGGTCTTTCTTTACTGTCGCCTTTGATCAAGTTAATGCATCCTTGCTGCATAGAAGTATTTCTTACTTTCTTTCAAAAACAGAGCTAAGCATTCCACAGAACCCAGTGTCCCAGATGACCTCAATTTAACAGCTTTAACAATACTGAAAGATAATATGATTGCATTATGAATATTAAGATCAATGGCTAACATGCAGACTGGGAGAGGACAGGGCATTTTGGTATGCATGTCCGCCATATGGACGCAGCACGCAGGTGTTTGTAAACAGAGAGATGAGAAGATTATAGGTTCATTCTCTTTGGCATTGAACTATCTTATTTTTAACCAATGAAGCTTTTCACCAACATTTCAAAGACCACAATAAGTCATCTGACATGCCTTAAATACAACTCCCAACATAAACACCTCGCATATAGTTTTCTAATGATTCCATACACCCTTATAGAGAATTTTAAAAATGGACTGACTTATTTGTCATGTGTATTGTCGTGTAGTCATGCTAAAGCAAAGGACACATTTCACTGTTCTGTTCATTCTTTCACAGCTGACAGCTGCTAATCCCTCAATCCAATCAGCTCCTCCAGACCTGCTCATGAGCACATGGAGTAGGACACATCGTTACCGTGCTCTATTTATAGAGTGGGCGGGGTCAGCTGTATGCCAGCCAATCACAGGGCTTCTGATGAGTTTGCTCTCAATGCGAAGGTGTTACTTTAGAGAGTCTGTCCAAATGAAAGGGATGAACTAATGACTGTGTGTGTGTGTGTGTGTGTGTATGTATGTGTATATGTATGTGTATGTTTGTTCAAGACTTTTTTTGTGGGGAGGTGAAAACAAAGAACAAAAACCCACAAACTGAATCATTGCAAGCTTCAAACCAGACAGGAACATGAAAAAAATAAAAAATAAAAAAAATATTCAGGTTAGAATACTAGCATACTGCTAACTGCACAGTAGGGTAAAAATGTTTTTTATATTATATATATATATATATATATATATATATATATATATATATATATTTCAATATAATTTAATAATATAATTGTATTATACATTGTATATATTACAATTAATTGAAATTAACTGAATAAAAAAATGCATGTATATACACGTTTAATTTTATACAATTAATTTATATATCTTTTTCTGCAGTTCAGAACGGCCCCAGATCAACTTCAGAACCCCTGGGTGAAACTGAGCTTGATTTTTATCTTTAAATCAATTATTGTTCCAACATTTAAGCTTGATACCCTATGAATATTAGAAGACTTTCTGTAAAGATTAGATAAGGTGTGATTTCCAATCTGACTGCGGCTCAGTTCAGGTCAGAACATTTGATCGCTGCGCTGGAATGGATGCCTGGTTAAAATAACGGGCATTTCTGGTTGACTAACTTTGCGAAATAATGTCAGCATCCAGTTTGGTGGCCCCAGACATTGAACGGACAAGTCAAAGAGAGACAGAGAGACCTGACTAAGCCTCTCGATGTGTTGTATACAGATTGGAATTGACCTACAACACGTCCTCCAGGGAATCTGAAACCTTGGCTTGAGTTTCTCTCTGTCTGATAGAGAGACAGTCAGACAGCAGAGGAGAAAGGAGAGGGACTTCATTACAGACTGCCAAGTTGCCCTTCGGTTCTGCTGTCAGCCTTTAAAGGGTCATAAAAACTCCCTGTTTCAGCAGCAGTCAGTTCTCACCACACTTTTGAGAAATGCTACAAAAGTCTGCTTGGTAAACTGCGAGAGTGGAGGGGCAAAAGGGGAGACCGACAAAACAGCAACAGCTTCAACTCAAGACATTTTATTTTGCTCTCATTGAGTTAAAAGCATGAATGCTTCCCACAAATGCATGCTGCAATTAAGCATTACTCACAACACAATAGTCAATTGTAGACTTTTAAAAAGGCATCTGAAATAATAAAAGTGCAAGTGTTGTCAAAAATATAGATTTTTCGATGCATATCGATACTGAAATATCTGAAACGCTTCCAATACTCATTCTCCTCAGAAGAGTTACATGATACCAGCTGTGCTTTCTCTCCCTCTCATCTCTCCGACAGCGAGTTGACACACAAACCCGCCTCCCCTCACTCACTCGTTTCATTTGCTCCGGGTGAACAAACTGTTGGTGTTACAGGGCTTGAATTTCGGCGTGGGATTGCGCGTATTGCACATCATTTTACTAATTCACGCAGATTTTGTGCTTACAGCTGCCTCTCAGTACAAAATTGAGTTCTATTTCGCTGCTTATTGCACTTAAACGGTCAAATACACACAAAATAATGTCAAAATGCGGTCTTGGCGTGTTTTCACGTAAACAGTCAGTTCTGTTTTAAGTGACCGTAAACAGTTGAGAAAGAAAACACATACTCTACAATGTTGATACAACCTCAATCAATTTGAAAATGAATTAACATCAAGTTATTAACTTTACTTTGTCTTGGGTCAAATTTAGGTGTCCTTATATTGATGCTATGCTCATTTGTTAATGAGGACACATACAGTTTCTCCATAGAGTTACATTAGAAGACATGTTAAGTTTTTTGGCGAAAGGTCAATTACTCAACAGGTCAGTGTAATTTTTGCCTCTATCATCCTCATTCGGTCTTTATGCGGTTCGAGTACAATGGCTTCTCCCACAATGGATGATGCTGTGGTTACCTTGGAGCTGTCGTCATGGGAGCGTTGGTACCGTTTCCAGCGGCAGCCGTAGATCCCGGTCAGACAAGACAAACACAGTTGTCTCTCATACACCTGTAACGGTTGGTGTTTCACCATAGTCAGGCCACAGCTGATCTGCAGTCATCCCACTCACACACTGCAGACCTGCAGGGACGAGACACATCTGTGAGAAACGGCATTATTGGTAACAAGACACTGAGATGAAACCCTTTCTTACACTAAATTATACTGTCAGTGTTGACATTGCACTGAAAAAACCAGTGGAGGATTTAGTCGTTTAGCTTTGAGTCTGGGAAACTTGCCTTAGGAAAACATACCAGAGAAAATCCTACAGCGCCGGAGCATAAACAATACGTCAACAATAATTGCAGGAATCTGTAGGTCAACAGTAAAGTGAGTTAACCTTGCCATTTAATGCCAAGTGAAATGAAAAGTACTAAATCTTTACATAATGAAACCATCATGGATAATACAGGAAATTACAATAAACAGCAGCTGAAAACAATGGCAACTGGCAGCACCAAACAAATAAATAAAATTAAGGCTAAATTACAAACAATTATGTTGATAAAAGACATTTATGGACCATTTGTTTTAATTTATTGTTTCATTATTATTGGATATTTAAATGTACTTTTAGATTTAGATTACCTTTGCTGTCATCTAATATGGAAGTTTGTTTCCGTCACAGAACAAAACATTTTAAAAGATAATTTCGACTTTATTTCTCAGAATTGCGAGATACAAACTTGCAATTGCAAGTTATAAAGTCAGCATTGCGTGATATAAAGTTGCAATTACGTGTTATAAATCAGAATTGCGAGATATAAACACAATTGCGAGAAATAAACTCGTAATTCTGACTTTTTCTCGCAATAGCAAATTTATATCTCGCAATTCTGACCTTATAACTCGCAATTGCGACTTTATATCACGCGATTCTGTAATAAAAAAAATCAGAATTGCGAGTTGTAAAGAACAATTGTGAGGGGGAAAAAGTCAGAATTGTGCAATTATCTTATTTATTTTTTATTCTGTGGCGGAACAAGCTTCCATAATCTAATGCTCAAAGTTAATCTTTAAAAACAATAGTAATTTAATAAACACTAAAGTATTTATCAAATCTCAAAATTGATATACATTTTTCATACGGTGCATTATAATGTTGAGATGCCTAAATTCACTTTTAGAAGTTTAAAACTTTTCTGTCTGTTTTATTTTTTTATTAATTTACGTTGCGTTGCCGAACTGAATTGTGGGTTCCATTGCGGCGCGTCACTGCCGTTGCCCGTGGCAGAAGTTGAAAACTTTTCAACTTTTCAAGCGCCAACGCAGCCGTCAGCCAATCAGATCACCTATGCAGATAGCGCAGACGTTAGCCAATTGCATTCGTGCAACACTGGAAAAGTAATGTGATTGGCTGTTGTCAGTATGACGGTCCCATCAGCACCAAGCTTCAGACACACCCTCTGTCAAGCGCTGACGCCGATGCCCCGTGTGAAGAGTAGCATCTGCCTGCAGTCCCTGAGGCTGCATTTTCAGGACCCCACTTCTAGGACCGCATTTCTCGGACCCTAGTTTTTTAGTGACAGCGCCACCTACCGAATTAGAGGACCAGCGAAGATGGATGACATTCAGAGTGTGAGTATCAAATGCGAATCAATTTTTATTTGTTTAACTTTAAAAACAATTGTGATGCATTTCATTGGAAAGTTAACGTTGCCAACGTGCTGGTGATTTGCTAAACAGTCTTGAATGCATAGCCATCATATATTAGCCTCTAATGCTGGAAAATGAATTGTTGAACTGTTGCATGATAAGCATGTGTTGACTTATTTACAGCACAATAAACTGTAGCATGTTCGTTCTGAAAGCTTGTTAATTACTCATTGTTTTTCCATTTTAATTCAGTTAAAATAATCGTAACGTTTTCACTGTCACATGCTCACAGTCAGCCTGTTTAACGTTACCCACAATACATGTTATGTGTCTCTTTATTTTGACATGGTTTTATAAAGTTGGTAGTGCTGCTGCATACATCACAATGTGTGCTTTAAATATTATATATGGTCAGGAAAAGTCGTGTCAATAATGTTATTTCTATTCAGATTTCTTGCATCTCTCTCTATTTTTTTTTTTCTCAGTTCAGATGGGCTTTATTGACATGAGTGTTTCTAGAACCTTTGTTCCCACAACATCAAAATATATTTTTTTCCCAAATCTTTGAACAGTATGCAATAATTGTATTATGAACATTAATTGGTATGAAGATTGATATCATTATTTTTATCATTATCATTACTCTGTGGTAACTAAGATCTTTTAAATATGAAATTTAAAATTAGAGAGTAGAACATGTTCAACTAAATGTTCCTTATTTAATTCACTTCTCTTTCTCTCTCTTAGGAGTCAGTGATGATGTTGTCCATGTGTTTGTCCATCCATTGAAGTTCTGTCTATGTGGTTCACGTCATGATCAATTTTGTTTTTGTGTGTTTAAGTTCAGTTGTTATATATTATTTTGTAAAATATTTAGTGTGTTCAAGTTCAGGTGTTATATATTATTTTGTAAAATACACAATCTTAAATCTACCCCCAGAGTCATCCTTGTCTTCCCTCTGTACTTGAAAATGTGGTCCATCTAGTGATTGAAAAGGCTATAACATGATTCCTTGTTTATTTTACTTGAGTTATTATAGTATGCTACTTATCAATCATTCATTTCTCAACATTCCTAGGAACCTGGTTTAATTGCAATAAAGAAAGTAGTATGTGGGTGTAATACAACTTTAAAAAAAACTCTAATGTAGTTCAAACTGGGTGGAAATACTGCCTTGGTGGCACTTTTTTCGATCCTCCAAAACTAGGGTCCTGGAAATGCGTTCCTGGGACTGCGGTTCTCCGACTCGGTAGGTGGCGCTGTCACAAAAAACTAGGGTTCTAGAAATGCGGTCCTAGAAGTGGGGTCCTGAAAATGCAGCCTCCGGGACTGCAGACAGATAATATTGCGTATGAATGCAGCGTTATGCAAAATAGTTTAGAAGAATTTTAGCATCGGCCATTTATCGATAATCGGCCATAAAATAAAAACAATTATCGGCTTATCGGTATCAAGAAAAATTGTAATATTGGTGCATCCTTAAATTTTTTTTTTGCAGAAATGTATGTGTAGATTTTCTATTTCTAATCGTCCAAAAGTGAAAAGTACTGATCATTTTGGCTATATGATTAACTAAGAAATAATGAAGAATATGCAGTTATTCCACCATCCTGGCCAATCAGATAAGACCTAGCTGGATCAAGAGAGTTCAAGAGGCAGTTTTGTGTGCAATTTGCATCTGATGGTCAGTAAACGGCCCGTCTGAGGTTGAGAACAGGTCCTACAGGACTCTGTGTGACAGCAGCTTTTTGATTATGAGCTGCGAGACACACGTACAGAATTTCAGATTTTACAGAGTCAGATATTCAGATGCGACCCGACGGAATGAAAGCACCTTTCTGTCAGTCTACAGGTCGTCATATTCCCCAAAGCTCAGTTCAGCAGACACCACCAGACTGACACTAACAAACCTGTGCAGCTTGAGGAATAAGTTTCACGAGTTCACACTTACAAATAAGTCAGATAGAATAAATGCGTATTTGGCGTGCTGTCCGAGGAGAGGGCTCCGAGTTAAGTATTCGGCCCGAACCCAGAGCACTCCCCCCGTATTCCTGGCTGTGAAATAAATAAATAAGATAAACCAAGAGTGAGGAGTCGGGGTGGTGGAGGGATGCTGAAACTGTCAAGGAATGTTAGGTGAGTTGACAGAGTGGATATTTATACGCTCCTTCTCGTGCTGATAGGGTAGACATGGTAATTGTTTGATGACCAGTTGATTGGAATGATTATTTGAACGTGCTCCTCCCGAACTTTGTTTATTAAACATCATTTCATACAGTTCCCCATATGCAGCTGTGAGCTGAAATAAAAGTTGGTAACACTTTACAATAAAGTTTCATTTGATAACATTAACATTTGATAACAAGCGTTTTGGCCGTTTATTTACACGACAGTGGCGTTTTGGGAGCCTGAAAATGCAAACTTTGAAAATATGTTTTAAAGTGCACGTTTTTGAAAATTATACCATTAACTCTGTGTAAACTACAAATAGGAAAAATCGTGAAAACAGAGCGTCATGCACAATGCATGTTCAGTTTATAGGCGCGTAGCATTTCTTTACAAAGTGACATTGCCACCTACTGGCTAGTGATGCATAATACAGCATTTTTATCGGGTTTTTTTTTAGGATCTGTGTGAACGGGATCGTTTTGACAACATTGTCGTCTGTACGCGAAAAACGCAAAATAAAGACTTTTCCGTTTTTAGTACAACGTCGTGTAAATGTACCCTGAGTTAATGTACGTTTCAACATTCATTAAACGTTTTAATAAATACATTTTTATCAAAACAATCTCAAAAACAAATCAAAAGAACTTGATTTGAACAAACAATGAAGAATTGATTTTATATTAAAGACCCCTGTGGTGAAAATCAAGCTTTTAAATGTTGTTTATATGTCTATGTGGTGTTTTTAATAAGCTTTAAGACAAACCATGTGCAAATTCAGAAGCAAATTGCTGAGTATTTTCTCCTTAAACCTGGACTGAACCAAAGACAGTCTCAAAAACGCGGTTTGAAATCGCTGGTGTTTCTGACGTCACAAACTACCTTGTAGCCAATCACGTCAACGTGTGATCGTCATCGAGTGAATCTCTGAGCTGGTGTGAGTGAGTGGAGGCGGGTTAATTTGCATATTCATAGAACCGCGTATACTAAATGAGGCAAGGGTGTAGAGTTACATTTAAGCTATTTTAACTTTAGGCTTTAACTAACATTAACTAACTAACATTACCAAGGATTTATAAATGTTGTAAAAAATATATATTGCTCACTGTTAGTTCATGTATGCATTAACTAATCTTAATGCATGAGACCTTATGTAAAGTTACCCAAAAGCTAAGTTTCTTTAACTGGTACTATTGACTTCAAATGTGTCTTGTAGATGATGAATTTATCCACACAAAAAAAATGACTTACAGTACACTTTCTTCAGAGACATTAAGTCACATCAAACTGCCACATCCACAATGGCACTCTTGCGAACAGAAACAAAACCTGAGGTTTATTTTAATTTCTACTTATTTTAGAAAGACATAAAAGCATAATTGATAGTTTCCTCAAATGCATCATAAATAAAACCATCACAAACCCATAAGTCAACCACTGACCCAGCATTACACCACACCAGATGCTCCAACGAAAAACAACAGATTTCAATGACAATAATTAAAGAGGGCTATCAAGACACCGTCAGTGTAGACTTGACCTTTGTCCACCAGAAGCGCCCACACAGACAGGCCGATTAGCATATCATTAGCATCTTCAATAACCCGACTCGCATTCAAAAAACATTCAAAAAACAAGCTAAGAGTTTTCATTAGGCATTTCCTGCTTCATATTCCACAATAATCACATTCCTTTGAGTCATTCAGAACAAATGCACTGGCGTTAACATATGAATCCTCACAAGCCATCTCATAACCGCAGTTCTTCAAGTCACGATGGATCTGTTACAAATCAGGAAGAAAATTCTACTGTGAATGTGTATGAGAATATAAAAGCATCTGTGTTCTTCTTTTCCACGCTTCCTTCTGCATTATCAAGACTAACGTAACCCTTCAGTATTGGTGATTAGATATGATGTACTATCCTTTGTTTTTGGAAATCAGGGGGTTTTGCGTATGGCACTTAGTACAATGTCTACAGCGCCCCAAAGATGTGCAATGCGTCAGTTAAATCATTCACATGCATCCTGTCCTGTGTCAAACAAAAGAAGTCATTATCTCTTTCAGACATTTCTTCCTGTTGAAAATGGCCCTGTATGAGTGAGGTGACACTCTTGTGTAAGCGCCTGATTGGGGCAGAGCACACACACACACACACACCTGATGTTAACATAGCATCTGTCGCCGTATTCTTCAAGGGACAGTTAAGCCAAAAAAAAAAAAAGAAATCGGCATTTACTCACCCTAATGTTGTTCCAAACCTATAGGACTTTCTTGTGCGGAACAAAATATTTTGATGAACAACGAGACCCCACACACCGTTTACAAGACATCACTTTCAACTAAAAACACAAGTTGAATTTTTTTATGCTTTTGAATTTTTTTATGCATTTTTATGCTTTTTGGCTGTTCATTTACATGGCAACAGCATTTTAGGGGCCTGAAAACACAAACTTATAAAAACAGGAATCAAAGTGCACGTTTTTGAAAACAATACCGTTATAGTCTCCGTGTAAACTACAAAAAAGCGAATTTGTGAAACCGGTGACGTCATGCGCATGCGCATTATGTGTTCAGTCTATAGGCGCGTAGTATTTCTTTTCTAATCGGTTTTGAGGATCAGTGTGAACAACGGGGATCATTTTGACACCGTTGTTGTCTGTATGTGAAACGCAAAGGAAAAACTTTTACGATCTTTGTGCATCGTTGTGTAAACGGACCCTTAAAGGGTCACTCCACCCATTTCAACATTAATCTTTATTGAAAGTGGGTTATATATGTAGTCGAAATGTAAAAGAAATTTTGAATTTGGTGCCCTCTTGACCGAGAAAAGACAGAAAATAACTTTAGGGCGCATTTGTATGCAAGACAACAACTCCCACAATGCACCACATTGCACAGCTCCGCAAGCCACTCCCACTAATCCAGAACAGCGCAAACAGAGAAATCACTCTTCCGTCTACAAGGCTAGCTGCCAAAAGAGTATGAAATTCATTTCACACAAAATGTCTAGTTAGTTGGCGGTGGCGAGCAGGACGAGGGACGTGAGAGGACGACGCGAGTGATAATGAATGACACCTGTGCAGCTGTCTCATATCTCTCACGGAGGAGCGGAAGCACAAAAGGAACAGGCCTGATTTTATGTTTTGTTTCTGTTGTGTGTGGCCAGCTAGCTTATACTTTTGTGTTGTATTTGTTTATTTTACTATTAAAATGTTTAAATGTTCGCCGGTTCCCGCCTCCTTCCCACAACAACGAACCCCGTTACATTGGCAAACTCATTAGCGAATTACTCCTCGTTTGTATTTCTTTCTATATGGTGAATTATTGCATGATACCTGGATGTTCAGTCAGAACATATCCGGTGCGACACTAGGATGGTTCACATCACAACACAAACGTCCGTGTGCTCGTCTGATTCAGAGATTTCGTCCACGAGAAATTGCTATCGTTGAAATTCTCTGCAGCAGACGGACTCTATCTGTGTCCGTAGCGCACAGCGAGAGCACAGGCACCAGCAGTCCGCCCAGCTCGAGCCAGTCCGGGCTCCTCGTCCGCCTCCTGTTCCTCCATCAGCCTCAGCTGCTCTTCACTATATTGCGGCTCGTAAAGATAGCTTCGAACAGCGGATTCGAGCAGCAGAATTTTAAAATCCTCTACTTCCATATCATGTTTAGTTTCTTCATATCATGTTTAGTTTCTTCCGTCATTGTCATAACTTCCTATCTCCACAGCGCTTGTTAGCTTAGCTTATAAACAAGATGGCTGATATTGATTTCAGTATCTACAAGTGAAGTCCCACCCACTGATATGTGATAGCTCTGTTAGCGCATTAGGTCCAACCCCCTATGGGCGGGTTTGAAAGGGTGGGAACTAGTGCTTGTAGTCTTTACAGAAATCCCCCCCTCCTTACACTTCCTCCTACAATGACGTAAAATGACGATTTTTGTGTCATTGTAGGAGGAAGTGAAAAAGGTAAATAGCGGATTTCTCTCGTCTCAGGGGAAAATGAGAGAGTGTTGCACGACCATTCAATAGTATGACTGGGTTTCTAACAATGGAAAGCTTAATGCAAATGGGTGGAGTGTCCCTTTAAATTGTACGGATAGAGACAAAGACATTTTTCAAAAGTTTTGGTGAACTATCCCTTTAAGTGTATTTGCATGAACTTCAGTCGTCAGAGCTTTAGATAAATTCAGATGGTCTACTCTACAGTGTTATTCCCAGCTGGAAAGTAAATGGGATAAAGTTCATTCCCAACTTCCTTAGGGTTTTTGGAGGTTGAGCGGTCAGGAAGCTTTACACCTGGGAAATTCAGTGTAAACACACCACAGATGCACTAGAGTTCAAAAGTTTGGGGTCAGTTAGATTTTTTTAAAAGATACTTTTAATCAGCAAGGGTGCATTAAATTGATCAAAAGTGGCAGTACAGACATTAATAAAGTTACAAAAGATTTCTATTTTAATAAATGCTGTTCTTTTGAACATTTTATTCATAAAAACATTTATTTCCACAACAATATGAAGCAGCACTGTTAACATCAATGATGATAAGAAATGTTTCTTGAGCAGCAAATAACTATATTAGAATGGTTTCTGAAGGATCATGTGACACTGAAGACTGGAGTAATGATGCTAAAAACTCACCTTTCCATCACAGGGATAAATTACCTTTCAATATATATATTCAAATAGATTTTTTTTTTTATTATTGCAATATTTCACAATATTAGTTGGACTGCCTTTTTGATCAAATAAATGCAACCTCGGTGAGCATAAGAGACTTCTTTAAAAAACCGACCCCAAACTTTTGAACTGTAGTGTATATGACCTTTTTTAATTACTATACATACTAAATTATATATCTATGCAAGCTTAAACTCACCTTATTGACGCAATTATGTCTCCCTTTGACACACTGAGAAGCAGTACAGTGCAGCTGCATGACTTATGGAATAGCAAAACAGATCCTTCAACCTCAATATTAAAACAGATTCTTCATGAATCCATTTAAAACCATATCTCTCAATGTTTACAGTGGTAGACACACACTTGAGTAGAAGATATGTGGTATACTTGTGTGTGTGTGCATGTGGGTATGCAGCTGTACTGGTGTGGGGCTTCATGCTTCAGCCTGTTTCCATGACACTGAGCTTTCCACAAGCTTTTAAGACTTACAAAAGCCTGAATTCTCCAACATCAGGAGAGTAAAATAAGTCGTCTGCTTTTTTGAGTCCCATTCCCGCCAGCTCAAACTGCAGACCCTCTCGCCCTTCCACGCCTGACGGACTTTCCCGACAGGTATGATCGCCAGAAACAGGAAGCTACTTTTTGTCTGCTTAATTTCCTGCCCCACTCCAGGCCCTCTCCTCAAGTGAGCAAAGGGACTAAATCCAACTAAGCGCTTAGCTTCAGCGAAGTGTTTTTTCCCCAATTCATTTTCTGGATTTTTAAAAATCTTTAAAAAGTTTTAAAATCCATTAATCAAACCAACTTGGTCAGAGATGAATCATATAAAATTGAAAACATGCACCTATAGACTGAACGCGTAATACGCATGCGCATGACGTCACCGTTTTCACAAATTAGCGGTTTTGTAGTTTACACGGAGACTATAACGGTATCGATCTCAAAACCTTGCACTTTTAATCCAGTTTTCAAAAGCTTTCGTTTACAGGCCGCCAAAACGGTGTTGTCGTGTAAATAAATGGCAAAAACACATAAAAGGTTTTCCATTTTTAGTTGAAAACAGTGTCGTGTACAAGGGCCCCCCCAAGTCAGTTTGGAACAACATGATAAAGGTGAAGCCAAAATGTGATTTGACAATAATATGACAACAGCACTTGGGATGCAGCAATAGTGTACGTCGTTTTCCATTCGCAAACAACTCATTCCTCATGAGATTCATTGTTTTTCACCTCAGATTTTGAGTCCAGAAACTCTCATTAACTCCAGCATGACATTAACTAGAAAATGAACACTGTTTCTATTCAAGGACTCATGCATGATTCAAAAGTCTGAAAATAGAGAGACATTAAGTCATTGTACAGCTTCTGATTAGACAGCGCAGAACAGCAGTGACGTATTGAAGAATGGGTAAAAACGACTTTGGGAAGTTTCTGTGGGAAATCATCCAACAGGTTTGATGGATTCACCACACAGAGGGAAGGGTTTACTTTCCCATGGATGAAACGAGCCCTTTGTATTCCCACTCCTCTGGTGGGCCCTCTGTGGATTTATCTGAGATAATGTGAGCACAGACAACCTTATTTATCTCTCTTATTATGCTGCTTTTGTTTTGGCACCTTCTCACCTGCTCTGAGAAACAGCAATCTCATAGTTTGGATGTTAAACACGGTGGGTTGTTGTGGAGAGCTCATAATGACGGTACCTGGCGTAGATGCCATAGAAAAAGCGAAATATGATATGAAGACCGTATTTGTGACTGAATGACACCAAATGGTGAAATCAGGCAATCATTTCTCAGGAGACCTGAAATGCCTTGTTATGAAAGTCTAAAGTAAGAGCTTGGGACTGGAGAAGATGAAACACATCAACATCCAACACCCTTCATCTGGTTGCTCCCGTCTCTTGCTCAACACTGTTAGTCTTTTCTCTCTTGGACATTTCCTGAGGAGCGGTCTGCACCACTTCCCTCAACATTCAGCCCAAAACTTTTGAAGTTTTAGAGAACTGTTCTGCTCTCATTAGATTCTGGCAGCATCATAAAGAATGGGCAGGGTATGAAAGGGTAATTTTTCTTTAACAAAAAAAAAAAAAAAAAAAAAACCCACTTATATGCGCAGAAAAAGCTGCTGATGGTCAGGAGACTGGGGCTAGTTGTCACAGGAACTATATCTCAGTAATCTATGAAGTGAGAAGTCCAAATACACATGCTTGTTTTCTCTATTAGTGATTATGAATGATTTAAAACATCTCGTTCAAAACCCTCTCAAATTAGAATCATTAGAAAACAGGTTTGCAAATGCTGTTCTCCAAACTAAAATTGCAATAATATTATCATATCTTTCTATAGCTGTTGTGAAACAATTGAACACTATAAACCACACATCAGACAAGAGTCGACTGATCAAGGTAGATTTTAACTCTCAGGACAAGAGAATTCATTTTTCAGAAATCTCGGGTCAGGCACATGGGACACGCGTTTATGTAGCCTATTTGTTCTTTTTCTTTTTCTTTTATTTTGTTTATTTATTTAGATATTTTGCTTTGGTCACATTCATTGCTTTACATATGTTAAAATTTTACAATAAAATATAAATGGGAAAATGTACAGCTTAAATTTTGTTGAAAAACGTATAATAGGAATATTCCATTGTGACAGCCCCATAATGTGTGACAACATGCTCCGTTTTAAGAAGAAAAAAAACTGTCAACTTGCCCGGTCTGTTTTATGTAAACAGATACTGTACACGGGGTAATTCTAACTTTGAGTGAAGAGTAACTGTTAAAACAGACAAAGGGGTGAATTCAGGTTGATTGGGACTTTTCCCCAGTCATCTCAATGACAAAAAGTGTCACAATCAACCTGAATTCAACCTACTTTACAAAGCTTTTAGTAGCTAAACACTAACAAGTCAAGTAGCCTACTGAAGCACCAAGTTTGTTTGTAGCCTACAATGGTATGTTTTCTGGGCATTTGTCATATAAATACATAAATTAAAAACCATGGAATAACCTATATCAAAGTGTGGTATTATTATCAAAATGATTCAATCACATAGGCTACTTTTCAGGGGAACATTGTATAAAGATAAACAGAAGTTTTAAATAAACAAAACAGAGCTTCGCTTACTTGTTGCATATTGTTGCGATGCATACATCAAATATAAATCAAATGACTAAATGTAAACGTAGGCTACTACATAGGCATGTGATAGTAAACATGCTTAAGTACTTATCCATGACTCCTTTTCTTTCCCTTACCTTCTCGTCGGCAAGGTGATAAGCGCAGGTAGTTTAGTTCTCTTTCTCCAGTGTTCTCCTCTTAACTTGTGTTGTCGTCTGTCTGTCTCTTTCTTTAAATGTTAAACAGCCCACTCAACGCATCAAGGTGTGTGACATTAATGGAAATAAACTACATTAAAGTTTCGGACGCGCGCGCGGCGCTTTAAATCCAATCTGACGGGCACTGGCACTGGTACAATCTCCAGCAAGATGGTTCATGAATATTGCACTACAACGTGTTTTCTCCTTGTGTTTGGAGGATTGTGATTCACCCAAGATATTCAGTAGGCTACAGATCGGGTGAGTAAATCCATCCGATCCAAAAGCCCGTGGGAGGAGCTGCGCGCCTCCTCTTCCTCCTCCTCTTGATCAAGCGTCATCAACGCGCTCCTAGTAATTAACAAACCACAGTATTCGTGAACAGTGCTGTATTCCCTCAGGTGCTCTTCGGTCATTTCTGACCGAGAGGTTTTCTGTTTTGAATTTCTAAAAATCACAGCTTCATCTGAATGTTACGAAACTTGGTGACTTTTATGGCATTACGTATGTGAACACACACAAAAAAAATTAAGGCATGATTCGAGCAGGCTAAGGGGGGTCGTACAAAAATTTGTCACACTTGTGCTCTTCAGTCAAAAATGACCGACGCCATAGGAATGAACGGGAAATTGACAAAAACACAAACATTCTCTACAAATCGGCCACGATGCAGAAAAAAAGTGCTCAGCAATGAAGGGGTGAAACTGTAAAACATCAATAGTGAAAAGCATAACATAATTAATCATTATAATTAATATATATATATATATATATATATATATATATATATATATATATATATATATATATATATATATATATATATATATAATTATAATTATAATTAAAATAAATCAATTAAATTAAAATAATAATTAATATAATGTTTAAATAAATAATAATAAGCTTTGATAAATCATTACTGTTTATTTTTATTTTTATTTTTTTATTGAATTGTAATGTTACCTGTAACAAAATGCTTTCTCTGTATTCAGGGTTGACTGTAGTAATAATGCAAAAACGTGTAGCCTACACTTCACATCAAACTTGTTTAAAAAAAATTATAAACCTTGGCAAAAAGTATTATTTGAGAATGTCTAAAAAAAAATACATTCAAATCACATCTTAAAAGTAAGTAATTTGGTCCAAAAACAACTAGAGAATTCGCAAGCCTCTCCATAGAGAGCTATACAGGCATCTAAACACCATGCAACGGCATGTTTTATTTAATTTTCTATCAACAGATGGCGCTAATCTGACTTAAAAAATGGATTTAAAAGGCCTAGTCTCTATATTAATCTGAAATACTGCAATAATTTAAGAAATTATTATTAAATTATTTTCAATGGCAAAAATGGACCATAAATATTGCATAAATATTAATAGGTAACTTCAAATTCTCTCAAAATGCAAAATTAAAAATAAAAAATATTATAGAACAAAAATAAATTGCATTGGTTTTACTGGGATGGAAGAAAGTTTCATTTTTAGGTGTCCGGTCACTTCTGACCGGGAAGATAACAAAAGGTGCACCTAAATGAAGAGCACCTGAGGGTTAAGTTCATAAAAGCGATATCTGTCAATAAAGTTTAAACTATAACCATTAAAAAAAATAAGCATCTCAACAGCTCCTACTTTTTTAGCAAAGAAGACTTGAGGTATTTGATTCACCTCAGTGACTCGAATCTTATGAATTTGTTCACTAAAAATATTAATTAATTGATTCGTTTGGTGTGTTCAGCTGTGTCCTTCGCCCCATATACTCACAATTCTCTACATTAGTCCACTAATACCCTATAGTTCACTTGAGGGAGTGAATGAAAACGTGTGAGTGAATACAGACACTGTGTGTGCCGGATGGGCTGCCGCTTTTGCATAGTTGCTGTTTAATAATTATTTAAAACTTATTAATAATTATTTGAAACTTATGGCAGCTCCAGTAGGCCTAGTAAAATGAAAATATGCCTATCTTGAACCCTGTCGTGGAAACTATGTATAAACCTTAATTAAACAATTTAATAATCAATTTACAAGGAATTTAAAAATCACGCTGTAGCCACTTCGGACCAGCGGTTTGGAAATTGGATGGATGGATGATTCAGCTGTGAGCGCCATCTTCTGGTCAGACAGGAGTTCATTCGGCACGAGCGTCACAGTGCATTATGGGTATTCTCTAGCCTTTGAGCATTGTGGGATTGAATGAGTGCCCTCAATAAAGTCCACTATCGTTTCGTTCACCACTATGCCCTCAAATAGTGCCCTATTTAAGAGGGGCGATTTCAGGCGCAGCCCTCAACTTGAAGCGGTACGGCTCAGTCTGATCAGTGTATGACATCAAAGTACCGCAAGAGCGATTAGAGAGCAGACGGCTCTGTAAGCTTTCAAATCGATCTCGCAGTACTTAGATGCATAGACAGTATAAGAAGTGGACAGAGCCATCTCATTGGAACTCAGTTGAGACAGTTGAAGCCCATTTTTAGCGATTTTTGAGCACTTCCGTTCCTGACGCGCAGACTCAAACCGACTCAAACTAAGCTTGATGACGTGAGCAACCTGTCTGACAGACGTTAATCTTCTAGTAGCTGTGCGTGAAAATTGCCAACGTTAATCTTGCAGAGACGGGGAACTTGAGCAAAGAGTCCTTTATCGTGAGTGAGCAGGAGTAAGTATTCCGTTGCTTTTATGGACTCATTATCTATGGGCTTCTCCCTTGACGGGACGTCCCCGCGATTGCCTGCGAGCTTTTCCTCCTGTCTGTACGGTAATTTCTGTACAGCGCGACAGAGAGTCGAGTGGTTATGACGCAATCGTTAGCCTATTTTTACTAAATCTGTTTCTACGGGGCCATAATGTAACATAGAAGGTAATGGAGCCCTTTATACATTGTCGTGTTTCTTTAGAAATAAATAATGGACAAATGGAGTCTTTAAACGCCTCAGATGTAAAGTTATTCGCTGTCAAAGTGACGCCAAAATGAATGGGAGTCAATGGAAATGCTAACGCAAGTGAAGTTCTGCTACAAGATGGCAGCACCCGGCCGGCTTCAACTTCCGGTCGATGGATTACCCCCTTGCTTAGATGCCATTCACCAATCGGTTTGCATAGTGCTGCTTTAAGTTGAACACACTTAATATTTGGCCATAAGGTTACATCATTATCCCAGTAGGTGGCGACAATGGACTATCTTATGAACAAGTCATTGATTCATTCAGTCAACTGATTCGTTAAAAGAGTCGCTAAGAACGGAAACTTGATTATAAAAAATGCGTATATATAAATCAACTAAGATGCGTCAAAAAGGGGTTTAACCATCATACGCTTGGCAACAAAGTCGATTTTTAACCAGATCATTCAATTCATTCACGAACGAGATCCCACTTCATTCAGGTGTTAAGTGGAGGGTTATACTTTAAGTCTCTGAAATGAATGATTTGTCTCAAAATAATTACAAATTAACATTTTTACTAAATATTCAATATTACTAATACTATCAGGGCTGCCACTAGCGGGGCGAAAGGTGGTGACGATTCTAGGGGCCCCAGGCCTTAGGTTGGCCCTGCGATTTAATCCGAGGGGGACCCCCCCAAAATACCCCCTCGCCCAACACAATTTGAACCGAGGGGAAATATGCGATTTCAAGGGGACCCGAAGCAACAACCTGCACCGGGGCCCCGGATAGCCCAGCTATGGCCCCGTACTGTACACTAATAATAACTGACTATGCCATGTCTCTGTTCCTTAGCTCTGTCTGTCTACCTGAACAAAGAAAGCTTTTTTTTTGAAGCAGTGTTTGGAGAGCCCACCTATACTTATCCAGACTGCAGGCGGAGAGTCAGAGCAGAGCATCCACTGCTTCTATTCCAGGATGACAGTGAGAGATTAACCTCTGGCCTGAGCCAAGCTTGCATCACATCCTAATCTTTAACAACCTACTGGTGGACTGAAGCCGTCCTTCAGCAAGCGTGACTTTGAGTTAGACACACTAGCCGGGCACAGCTGTACTACTGTGTACATGTGTATTCGATGTGGGATTTTCTGATGTGCTGAGGTGTCAGGATGATCCTTCTGCTCGTATCAACACTCCAGTCTGCTATGCAAGTCTAGTATTTAACTGACAAGAACATATTACAATATATTTAAGATGTATATTTATATAAAATAAAATAAGAATAGAATAATGTAGAATCATTTTATATAGTATAATAATTGTATTATTGGAATGATATACCATGTTACATTTATAATTACAACCCAATCATTTTGAAATAGCTATATAGGGAACCATCAAAGCTGGAATAAGCAAAAAAAGAAACCAGTTACAAAACTTCCACAGTTAGGTTTTGCCGTGTGAAACTAGCAGCACCTAGTGGTCACATTACTAGTTGCAGGAACAAGCGGTCAAATACATAAAACTCGTGGAAAACAAAAGTGAGCTGACATTTTCATACTTGTTCACAAAATTTCATTCATCTATTTTTGATGCTCCCAGATTTTTTGCCTCTCTCATAAAAATGTGGTGTGTGCACAAAGTACTTTTTCTTGATAGTCTTTTAGAAAATAAAGATTACTGTGATATAGCTTAAACTGCTTGACGATATACTATAGTGTTTGCCATAGTCACAACAGAGTATCAGCTTGCAATGACTGCTCATGTTTATTTAAAATAGTTGGAGTATTTAGAGATCAGTGACACCATTAAAGGACACCTTAAGTTTACAGTTAAGACACAGACCAGACTCCACCAGGATGACATAGCGATCATATCTTCTCTGGATTTGCTCTGCCTCCAGAGCACAAAGAACAGACAAAATCTTTAACATGTTGAGAGCGAAATTCCTTCTGTGTGACGGAAAAGCTCACAATAGCTGGGCAGGTTTCCACAGATCTGAACCTCTGATACATTAGTCATAGACTGCAGTCTGCAGAACATTCATTCATAACCTAAAATATCCCACCCAACAGACATTTTAAAGTTACAATGAACAGAAACCCAACTTCATTAGTTAAAATGTATTAAAAATGAAGGCTGGTTTTGATTGAAGTATGTGATTTTGGCAGGCCGGTCCCTGGTAATGAGTTGTTTATATATGTGGATGTAAACAGAACTGCAGGAAGAGCATCCTGTCATTTCCCCGGTAGGCCTACTCATTGTCTACATACATATGAATTCTACATTATTGTTATATATAGATATACAAAGGGTTGGGGTCAGTAGAGTTTTAAGACATTAATACTTTTATTCAGCAAAGATCAATCATTTTTTTTTATTTCTAACTAGAAACTAACGTTTGTTGGGACAAACTTTTACAGTATGTTGGCTTGACAAAGCTTTGTCTGAAAGTTTTTTAAACTTAGCATGTGTCTAGCATTATTTTACATTTTGCTAACATGTTTGTAGCATTGTTTTAATACTATGCTCGGCTCGCATAAATGAGCATGTTTCAAGCATTTTAACATGTTACTAGCATGAATTGGCACGTTGCTAGCATGTCTTACCAAAACACGGGCCCTGTTCACACCTGGATTAAGATGTGTTTTGGTCGATCGGATCACAAGTGGACGATGAAAATGCAGGTGTAAACAGGGTCTAAAACATTTTGAGCTTGCCCACTTTCGACCACTTCCAGAGTCGAAAATGCATTTAACTAGATTGCTTTCGTTTATGGTCAAATGTGTTCGAACAGCCACAAAAGACTAACCTGGCCCTAGCCAGATGAATTTCGCTCCGCCTAGCTTCACTCACATCCATCTGGAACCTCTTCCATTGAGAGTGATTTCTCAAACCAACTTTATGGTTTAGCCAATCAGGACGCAGGGCGGGAGTTTTATAGATGTGACGTAGTGGAGAAGCGACCGTGAGACTGTTTTGATTCAGACAACAATGGCGGCTCGCATCAAGGAAACAAGCGTTAACATTGATGCTGCTATTTCATCCGTGTTGTCCAATCTACCTAATATTGTTTCATTAAAAGAACATCAGAGAACGGCTCTTAAGGCTTTTGTTGGTGGAAACGATGTTATATAGATCAGTGCCTTCTCCCGACCGGATTCTTCAGCATCACGGGTTGGCTTCGGTGTGAGTGGTTGAAATAGCACGTCGATAAAGATGACAGACAAGTGGCTTATCCAATCATATGCAAGGATTTTTGATAAGGCCCAGCCTTCTGAAACGCCATTTCAATGGATCGGTTCCAGGTGGATGAGTGAAGCTAGGCGGAGCGAAATTCATCTGGCTAGGGCCAGGTTAACAAAAGACCGGCTATACTCTAAAAAATGGTTTTCGGTCAAATATGAACAAACCCAGCCGTTGGGTTACATTTTTAACCCAAACGTTTGGGTTTGTCCATATTTGACCCAAAGTGTGGTTATAACAACCCAGCGTCTAGCCAGACGTCTTGTGGCTATCAGAGCAAAAACGAAAGCTGATGCTCTGCGTGTGTTTTTCCATCATCTTCGGTGTGTTCATATGTAAATTGTGTGAGCTTATTTCATCAATTAGATCAAGAGATCTGAAAAATCCCATACATTTACTCGCCCATAAATCCTTCTCTCGAAGAAATCAAGACAGTGGTCGAAAGTGGACAAAAGAGACGGATTAAAAACACGAGGTGTAAATGGGTACGTGTCTCCCTCGTCTACTAGTGATCCGATCGACCAAAGCGCATCTTAATACCAGGTGTAAACAGGGCCACTAACATGTTGCTAGCATGTTTTAACATCTTGCTAGCATGTTGGTAGAATGTTTTAACACATTGTTAGTATAAATTACCATGCTGCTAAAATGAATTAACATGTTGCTAGCATGTTTAACACATTGCTAGCATTAATTAGAATGTTGCTAGCATGAATTCTAGAGGAAGGCTAGGCCACAAATGATCCTTCTGTTGTATCCTTCATTGCCCAGGGAACGAAGCATGCTCAGGTTCCTCTGAATTGGGACAGCCTTCATCACGCCACTGTGACGCAATCGGCCTTCGAATGCAGAATTTGAAGGATGCAGCCTCTGAACTGGGATGCAGTTACTGTTTACATTTAGTCTTAGAAGAAGAAGAAGAAGCTTAAATAGGAGATCAGATAATAAATGTGTTCTTTTGAACTGTCTATTCATCAAAGAATACTGAAAAAATGTATCACGGTTTACATTAAAATATTAAGCAGCAACTGATTTCAATGATTATAATCAGCATTTTTTCATGAACAGCAAATCAGCTATTTTTTTCTGAAGGATCATGTGACACTGAAGACTTACACTACAGTACTTACGTGTACTTACAGTGTACTTACCTAGAAAGTACTGGCTAATTTATGGTAAGTACATGGGTTAGGGGTAGGTTTAGGGTTGGTTATTACCCAGTAATTATAATTACTATAATACGTAGTAAGTACATGGGTGACAGGACTGTAAAAGGAAGCGTACCAGCAGTTTTTGGCCCTTTGGTTCTGAGTGCAAGTGAATTACATTATACAGTAAATAGATTACATGTTCTGCTTGTTTTAGATAGTATGCACATTTAGAGCTGCCATTCATATCCATTGCATCAAAGTTCAGTAAAGTTCAGGGTTTGTTCAAAATACACTAATTTTGAGCAATAAGATATAGATGCTTTACCAACACTAATGTATAGGTTTTTCCAAATGGGAACAGAAGAAGCTAATACAAGGGCATAAATGTAGTTGTTTCAGGATCTATAGTGATGAAATAACTCTCTCGCTTTCCCTTTTGTTCACGGCAGTTAATCAGTGACTGTCAGTGTGGGTTAAACCTCAAGCTATGCAGATCTAACAACATTAAGCAGCAAATCAGAAAAGAAACCCTGACAACTGAAGCGAGCAGCATTCTTTCAACATTCTGAGGCCCGAGGAATGCCATCGCCCTCAGCTGTGTTTTCACTGATCTTTACAAAGTGGCCTGGAGGTGTATACTTTGAAAGCTGTGCTGTTAATGGTATGTATCTTTGAACAGTGTCATGTTAGATGTTAATGAGGAGCAGCCCGTTCAGCCCACATGCAGCTAATGAGATCTGTTTCATGATGACAAATATTTTTAAATCACATCTTAACGTCACAAAATCCTTACAAAACCAAATTATCTGAGATTTACTAATCACATTAAATGTACCTTTTTTGTTCAAAATTAACCAAATTAAAAGAACGAGTCAGTTAGATCATGAATAGTTTTTTTTCCAAAATGGGGTTTTGTCCCTGATTCATTATTATATTTGTTTATATTTTAGACCTGTCGGGATGGTTTTCGTGGGAAATTGTGTTAATTCGTTACTCGCCTTTGTGTATCTCATATCCACAAATAGAGAAAAGTTGCTCCGGCTACTTTGACGTTTGTACATTTTGCTAACATGTTTTTTTTGTTAGCATGTTTAATACATTGATTGCATGAATTAGCATGTTGCAAGCATTTTTCACATGTTACTAGCGTGTTGCTAGCATGTCTTACCAAAACACTAACATGTTGCTAGCATGTTTTAACACATTTCTAGTATGTTTTAACATGTTACTAACATGTTTGAACATGTTGTTAGTATGTTTTAGCATGTTTTAACATATTGTTAGTATGAATTACCATGCTTCTAGCAAGATTTATTTGCTAGCATGAAATAACATGTTGCTAGCATGAATTAGCATATTGCTAGCATGTTTTAACACATTGCTAGCATGCGTATCTCATCATATTCGTAAATAGAGAGAGCAATAAAATGTTCCTCGTGTTTGTAGAACAGGATTCCTGGTGCTATATAAAGAAGAAGATACATAATGTATTAGTTTGGAGCATAAAGAGCATTTTAAAATAGATGTTGTCTTCTTAAATGGGGACAAATGGGAACTATAAAGCTTGCTGCAGTGCACACTCAAAGTGAGATAAAATCTCTGTCCTGTTTTGTCCGCCTGCAGGCCTAGACACGACCCACTACAAACGTGGCACACAGAAGAGAGAGAGAGACAAGAGACAGACCGGGTGGGGGTGGGGGTGGAAGAGGAATAACCATTTGTCTTAACCTTACAGATGAAACTAGTCTTTTGCAACTTTTATAATACAAATGTTAAACTCTCCTATTGAATACAAAAATAAAAAATATGTAGGCCTATATGCCAGATGTTAGACTAAATTACATTTTGCTTCTTGCTAGAATATTCTGATGTCCACATTTCTGTATTGCATCCAACGTTTTTCATATTCAACATTTTCCCAGCACTTTAGTTTCTTTTATAGTCATTGTGTGAGCAGGAAAGGGGTCAGTTCCTGCTGCCTTTAGGACCTTGAGGAGAGAGTCCAGTTCCCACAGTAACTAGATCTGGGGGAGGTCTCACAGAACACGGGAACCATTATAATACTCCTTTCCCAACTTCCAGAAGTTTCTTTTCCAGACTATAAAGTCTGCATGAAGGATTTGACGTCAGGGGAAGCCAACAGATCCGAGAGGTTGCAAAAGTTTTCGGTAGCTCTGAGAGGTGAGTAACAGATGCAGCTCTGAAAACATGTTGCATTCAGGCTTCATCAACAGCATGAACATTTTAAAAGTGTGCAGTTATTCCATAACAGAGTCCTTCTTTCAAAATTTTTAAATGTAAATAAATGTTTGTTTATTTTTAGTTTTACTCAAAGATAAGTGTTCATAAGCAGCCAAGTGCTTTGATTAACTGTGTTTGTGTGATGATTCTAAAGGCTTTTTACGTATAACAGTCCAAAATTGCTCCTTCAAGCTCTGACTCGCCCATATGGGCATAATAAAAGTACATTTTGGTGCGTTTTGCATGGCTGAAGGCAACATTTTGGGCTGTTCATGCGGTAGAAGGGTGGGGAAAAGCTTCAACAAACTATAACATGTCTGAAGTCTGATGTTCCCACACTAGTGGAACTTCCTGCCATCCTGGCATTCCTGATTGGATAACGGTCATCCAGCGTAAGATGACTCCGGGAGCCGTGAAATCTGAATATGTGGCTGTTACAGCTTTTTCTCCAATGAATATTTGCATCTTGGGGAAATGTGATACTATACATGACCGTTCAAAAGGTTTTGATTTTTTTTTTTTTCTTACTTTTATTTAGCAAGGATGCATTCAATTGATCAAAAGTGTCAGTAAAGACATTTAAATTGTTACAAAAGATTCATATTTTAAAAAATGCTATACTAAGCAACACAACTGTTTTCAACATTATTCATAATAATAAAAGTTTCTTAAGCAGCAAATCAGCAGATTAGAAGGAGAGTTGTTATGCTGAAAGTTCAGCTTCATCACAGGAATAAATAATATTCGTAATATATTAATATAGAAAACAGTGGAGGTAGAGTAAACATTCGTATCAATATCTTCTTTCGTGTTCCCCAAGGAATATTTCTCATTTATAAGCAAAAACGTGCTGTGATGAAGGATCTCAGATCTTCTAAGAGCTTAGTGAGGTTCACTGTTCACGTGGCAGTTATGCCTTACTGTACATGTTTGCTGGACTTCCTTTAGCATAGCAGGCCTGTCATTAAAAGTCTATGGAAATTACAGCTTGGCATATCTTGGCACTATCCTCTCAGTTCTGTGGTCAGGAACTAAAACTTTCCACAGACATATAGAAAATCATCTCATATCTATGTAAAATGAACGTTGCAACTTACTGACTTGTTTGTTACCCTTACAGGCTGTAAACTTACCACCTCTAGAATCATGTTGGTGTCAAGCGTGGTTCTCCTGTGCCTATTGGGCACCGTGAGCGCAGACAAGACCCTCAGCAGCCATGCCACCATGTTGGCAGACAACAGTGCCAATTTGGCCTTCAACCTGTACCAGAACATGGCAAAGGAGAAGGACCTCGAGAACATCCTGATTTCCCCCGTGGTAGTGGCCTCCTCGCTGGGTTTGGTGGCTCTTGGAGGGAAATCCAACACTGCTTCTCAGGTCAAAACCGTCCTGAGCGCCACTACGGTGAAGGATGAGCTGCTACACTCCGGGCTGTCTGAGCTTCTCACCGAGGTCAGTAACTCAACGGCACGTAACGTCACCTGGAAGATCAGCAACCGTTTCTACGGGCCCAGCTCTGTTAGCTTCGTTGACAGCTTTCTGAAGAGCAGCAAGAAGCATTATAACTACGACCACTCCAAAATAAACTTCCGTGACAAGCGCAGCGCGGTCAAAGCCATCAACGACTGGGCATCGAAGTCCACCGACGGAAAGCTGCCTGAAGTGACCAAAGATGTGGAGAAGACAGATGGAGCCATGATCATCAACGCCATGTTTTATAAACGTAAGACTTGACCACCTTAAGAATGAGAAGCAATTTGTAGATTCTTTAAAAAACTAAAATGAGACTCTGTTTCTCTCTCCAGCACACTGGGATGAGCAGTTCCATCATAAGATGGTAGACAATCGTGGTTTCTTAGTGCATCGCTCCTACACGGTCTCCGTTCCCATGATGCATCGCACAGGTGAGGTCATGGTTAAAGCAGTTATGATCCTGAAACACAAAGCTTAGTGGTAAAAAGTACATTGCAGAGGATTTTTCATTAGAAATTAATTATTTTACAGTTACACTAGTTAATTTTTATACACTTTTTGTCACTTTTTGTTTTGATGGAAATAATTATTTACTTTTAGTCAACATTTAGTCCTGTCATATTCTTTAATTGCAGTCAATAAAATCGCATGTAATTTGTCAACAAAAAAAAGACATCTTACAAGAAAGTGTAGAATTAAAACAAACATTCAAATATGTTCTATTATTGTTTGAATATTTAAAAAATAAATATGAAATATAATGAATTAATTTATATTTAGATAAATTAAAATATATCAACATTTAATGTTAATATATTCGTTTTTGTGTTTTGACGAATATTCTTTAAATTTAGTCAATATTGTTTAGTTTTAGTCAATTTAGCTAAAATGGCATGTCATTTTAGTCAATGAAAATAACATTGTAATTAAATATATTATATATTTAAAAAATATCAACTTTTAATGTTGTTAAACATTGATATATTTTTTAATACTGTATATAGAATTTAAAATACTGCATATTTAAATATAATACATAACATTTGAATATTTAGTTTAAAACCCTTTTGTTAAATGGCATACTATAGAACTATAGAAAAAAAATGTTTTTGTGTTTGACTAAAATATCCCTTAACTTTATTCAATATTACATCATGTCATATTCTTTAATTTTGGTCCTTTTATTTGAACGAAACAGCATGTAATTTAAGTCAATGAAAAAAATATTTTAGTTTACAATTTAAAAAATATATATATCACCATTTTTTTATAGAAAATATTATATATATATAAAATATTTCAATATTTAGTTTGATAAAAAAAAAAAAAAAAAAATTGTCAGTAAGATTAAAACTGGCCGGTACATAAAAAAAAATCTGTTTTCAACCTTACCTCGAGTCAATCATTTACATCCATAACTGCTGTTTGATTTGGCGGGATTGCATTTTTACACATTCGTTTATGCTGTCTTTCAGGCATTTATGGCTTCTTTGACGACACAAGCAACAAGCTTTTAGTTCTGAACATGCCGCTGGCCCATAAGATGTCATCTGTGGTGTTCATCATGCCGTACCACGTAGAAGCCCTGGAAAGAGTGGAGAAACTGTTAACACGTCAACAACTGAACACCTGGATGGGTAAGATGGAACAGAGGGCGGTTGCGGTGTCGCTGCCAAAGGTCAGCATGGAGGTCAGCCACAACCTGCAGGTACGAACAGTCTGCAATTTCAGCAAGTGTTTGTTATAAACTCACCTGTGAATTCAGTTCCTTATATAACACCTCGCTGTCTTGCAGAAAAATCTTGCTGAGCTGGGTCTGACCGAAGCTGTGGACAAAGCCAAAGCAGATCTGTCCAACATCTCAGGGAAGAAAGACCTCTACCTGTCCAACGTGTTCCATGCCTCCGCCATGGAGTGGGACACCGAGGGAAATCCACCCGATGCTAGCATCTTTGGTACCGACAAGCTCAAAAACCCCAAACTCTTCTACGCTGACCATCCCTTCGTCTTCCTGGTGAAGGACAACAAGACAAACTCCATTCTTTTCATGGGCAGGCTGGTCCGACCGAAGGGTGAAAAAATGAGAGATGAATTGTAGGATGTTAATTTAAATGTGAGTGAATGTGGTTAATGAGTGTGTGTGTGAGCAGATTTGTGAATGTGTGTAAATGGTACACCTGAGTTCGTTACATTAGATCAGTGGACCAGCATGTGCTATCTGTTACGTTTACATTGAAAATTGAGTTTTAGGTGCCTCATAATGTTTTATGTTATAAACTATGCAAAGTGTACTAGACAAAGTATCGTAAAATTTACACCTGAATAGGTTTCTGAGAAGTGCAGCATGCTTATATTAAGTATGATCTCTATAAAATTAGCTTTAAATCCACACGAACAGCATTTTTGCTCAGGTTTTTTTTTTTTTTATTTGCATTTCGACGGCTTGAGCGAATAACTCACTATGCCGAGTGTTTGATTTCCGAAAAAGTCCACTCCATGCTGTAACATTCTAGCCTGGTTCTACCAGACTCTCGTACATTTCATTTGTACAGAGAGTCTGGCCTCGCTCCATTGAGAAACGTTTACTTCCTTGTAGGCGGGTTCTCTGTTAAAGATCAAAACTATTGGATCTGCCCAGCGTCACTCAGGATCTGCCATAGCCAATCGCTAACGTGTGGTCGTGACGTATGTCATGCGCCGAAACCGGCTGGAAACAACAAGTCCGAATTCCATATTCATAAATCTAAATATCTAAATGCTAAACCTCTCTTTCTTATATTTGTGAAAGAATTGTAAAAATACCTCTTTTCAATTAAGTTGTCTGAGAACAAAAAAAGCCTTAAAAACATTATCTGTTTGTAATTATTTTCCTTTTTTCAGTGTCATGTAATTCTCTTAACTTGTTCATGTTTATTTTATATTATCCCCCTACTGTTTTATTTTTGTTTTGTTTTTATTATTATTTTTTGTTTGTTTTTGTATTATGTTTTCTGTTATTACTTGTGTATTGTTTTAAGCAATAAAAAAAAACAAGTCCGAATGATCAGAGGATTATGTTTAGAATAAGATGTCTGTCAACGAGAGCTGCATGTTTTGTTCATCGAATTTAAGAGTTCAATGAACAATTGTAAATTCTAAATGTATATTTGACACTAAGGACAGTGATCTATTCAGTCAACTGTCGAAGCTGGGTGTAATCATTAACAATACGCCGCTGCGGTCGTTTCGGATCTGCCGCAAATGCTGTACAGTGATCATCGTGCACGCCGAGCTGCCCAGCACCAACTCCTAACCTTTCTGCCTCCCTCACTTGGTCCTCCATTAGTGCAACAAGAGGAGACGACAACAACTATCGGCTTTGCATCCTATCGTTCGCCTTAGCTAACTCATTCACCACTAGCGGAGTGAGTTGGAAAATTAAACTTTTCCCGAACCCCGTGGGGAGGAGGGCCACAACATCATGGCCACCAACAACACTTAGCAAACATTGATCTTGCTCCGGCTTAAACTTCTGGATATTCGTCAGTTTTGCAACAACGGACCGAATAGATTTTCTCACGTCTTTCTCCGCTGCCATTACTGAACTCCAACTCAAACTGACGCGCTAGTACATCAACGTCATCGTTCTCAGACACTCCCTCTGTTCGCTGATTGGACCGGTAAAAAAATTATTTCTGGAAACCAAAGTCTACAGCACAATCCCAGACGTAGTACTGAAGGAAAATAAAATTGAGCGGAAGTGCGTAGGAGGGCGGAGCCAGGCTAGTAACATTCCTCTCAGAAGTGCACACTTGTGTCTGCACTGAATACTGCGTCTGCACTAGATAGCATGAGTCCACGTCTGTACCATGTTTAAGCTTGTATTCACATTGCACCAAAACACGGTTGTCTGAAAAGTTGGATTGTTTCTTGATTTTTCAATAAAATCAGCATCACTGAGAACATGTGTGGGTTTTTATGTATGCTGTACTTCTTTAAAAATCAAAGTGGTTAAGGTAAAAAAAATGCATAGGCTACTTACTATTTCTGAAGTATACAGTATGTATGAAGTGTGCAGTATGCAGATTTTAGTGGCATTTGCCAAAATATAAAGTATAGAGCTTACTGTGTTGAATACTACAAGTATATCCCATAATGCATTGCGCTTGACCTGACTTTTAATTTCCTGTGTGATGAATGAATTAGAAATAATGGCTGCATCCGAAATCACATACTTCCCTACTATATAGTTAGCCGAAAAACATGTGACAATAGTAGTATGTCTGAAATTCACAGTAGGCCTACTCATAAAAGTTTATGACTTTGCCCGACTTTGACATTTTTTACACAAAATTAAATTAAAAATAAAACCTAGCTTTTTTATTTCAGAAAAACCAACTGGATGGCACTTGCTGAATTACATATGGCGCCTGCAATGAATGTATAGTACTGTTTGAAACTAAAGGTTTATATTTTTGTCTGCAAAAAGCTTTGGCGACATCTAGCGTGATTCACCAAAATGACATCAATGTCGACTGATAATGGCATGTGAAGATACTGTGTCTGTGAAGCAGCAAAAATCAGATAGAAAGAGAATCTGTTCCGCCGTACAGAGAAAACATAAATGTATTTCTCGTTCCTTCATCAAGAACGTGGAGACACTGACTGTCCAAAAGAAATAGGTTTGTGTGTATTCTCACACGTGTAAACTCTGTTATCTGATCAGATGAGAATGTGTTCAACTGTGACAGTTTAACCTTCAACCCACAAAAAATAATACATCATGATGAAAAATTGTATTGTGGGTAAAATAAAAAAAGTCTTTTTCAGGAAAAACAGCTAAATAAGCCAATTAGAATCCCAAAATTCAAGGGAAAATAGAAACAACAAAACAAATATTTCTAATAAAAATATTGGTAAAACTTTACAATAAGGTCCCATTAGTTAACATTAGTAAATGCATCAACTAACATTAACCAACAATAACAACACATCTGTTACAGTATAATCTTTGTTAATGTTAGTTCATTGTTAGCTCAGGTTCATTAAATAATATTAACAGACACAACTTTTATTTTTAATGCATAGTAAATGCAATTCTGTCATAATTTTCTCACCCTCAAGTTGTTCCAAACCTGTATGAGTTTCTTTCTTCTTTTGAATACAAAAGAAGATATTTTAAGGAATGTTAACCAGACAGTTGACGGACGGTAGCCATTGTTGACTTCCATAGAAAAAAATACTATATGGAAGTAATTTTCATTTTTGGGTGAACT